>NC_083637.1:31786198-32086198 GCF_963576545.1 Limanda limanda | reverse complement strand
CCTATCTAAAATCTTAGAAAAAGTTGTAGCCAATCAGCTGTGTGAGTTTCTCCAGGAAAATAATATATATGAAGACTTTCAGTCTGGGTTTAGAACCAATCATAGCACAGAGACAGCCCTGGCAAAAGTCACTAATGACCTTCTAATAGCTTCAGATCAGGGACTTGTGTCTGTCCTCGTTCTGTTAGATCTCAGTGCAGCATTCAACACAATTGACCATCAAATTTTATTAGAGAGACTAAAACAGTTAATTAACATTAAAGGAACGGCCTTAAACTGGTTTAAATCTTATTTTGCTGATCGCTCCCAATTCGTTCAAATCAATGATGAGTCATCGGTGCGCACCAAAGTTAACCATGGTGTCCCACAGGGGTCTGTGCTCGGCCCAATTTTATTCTCATTATATATGCTTCCACTAGGAAACATTATCAGGACACACTCGGTAAATTTTCACTGTTATGCGGATGACACCCAGTTATATTTGTCAATAAAACCTGATCAAAGTAATCAATTAACTAAACTTCGAGCATGTCTCAAGGACATAAAAACCTGGATGACCCGCAATTTTCTCTTATTAAACTCAGATAAAACAGAGGTTATAATACTCGGCCCTAAACACCTTAGAGATACATTATCTAATGATATAGCTGCGCTAGATGACATTGCCCTTGCTTCCAATGAAACAGTCAGGAACTTGGGAGTGATCTTCGATCCTGATTTGTCCTTTAATAGTCACTTAAAAGTAATTTCTAGGACCGCGTTTTTCCACTTGCGTAATATCTCAAAAATCAGACATGTTCTTTCGCAAAAAGATGCAGAAAAACTAGTCCACGCCTTTGTTACATCGAGACTGGACTATTGTAATTCATTATTATCAGGCTCCAGCAGCAAGTCGTTAAAGACTCTGCAGCTGGTCCAAAATGCCGCAGCACGTGTCCTGACGAGAACTAAGAAAAGAGAGCACATTTCTCCAGTATTAGCATCGCTACACTGGCTTCCTGTTAAATCTAGAATCGAATTTAAAATTCTCCTCCTCACCTTCAAGGCCCTTAATGATATGGCACCTCTTTACCTTAAAGAGATGTTAGTTCCATATCAACCTACTAGAGCACTCCGATCCCAGAACTCAGGTTTACTTGTTGTCCCTAAAGTCTCTAAAAGTAGAGTAGGAGCCAGAGCTTTTAGCCATCAAGCCCCACTGCTGTGGAATAATCTCTCACTTTCAGTTAGGGAAGCAGACACGCTCTGTTCGTTTAAAAGTAGACTCAAAACCTTCCTTTTTTATAAAGCTTATAGTTAGAGCTAATAAGTGCGATGTTCCAAATTTGATTAAATGGCAAAAACCCCTGATGATGCTAAGACGCACAGGGAATTTATGACACAAGACACACGGAGCTTCTCTTTCCTGCTTCTCCTTCCTTTTTCTCCATATTTATCACATCAAGATAATTCTTATCTGATCAGTACATGTTACTAACTTGACCCCTTTTCCCGGAGTTTCTGTGCCTTAGCGCCCGCGGATGCAGGGCCACAGCTGTGGCCGCACCATGGATTATGATTGTGGATCGCGTGTCGGAGGTCGCAATGGTGGATCCAGTTCGGTGGATTCTGTATCGTGCCAGCTGATCGTCGTTGTAATGGAGGATCCTTTGTCGCGTTGGCATCGGATGATGAGGGACCACGACCGAGGCGGCAGCTGATGATGGATTCTAACTGGCGGCGGTGGACAATGACTGTGGATTATAGTGGATCCCATCCTGATGCTGGATCGTGGTCTTGCTGGCTGCTGGCCAGAGACTGTGATTGCAGCGGGACTGCCTGACACATAGTATTGAAAAATGTTTAGCCTCATGGATGCTGCTAAAAATCCTGATGATGTTTTCTTACACCTGACATCTATTGCACTTCTGTCCGTCCTGAGAGAGGGATCCCTCACATGTGGCTCTCTCTGAGGTTTCTACATATTTTTACCTGTGAAAAGGGTTTTTAGTAGTTTTTCCTTACTCTTGTTGAGGGTTAAGGACAGAGGATGTCACACAATGTTAAAGCCCCATGAGACGAATTGTTATTTGTGAATGTGGGCTATACAAATAAAACTTGATTGATGATTGATTGATTAATTATATATGTTGTCTGTGTGCCCTTCACAATCTATTTCATAAAAACACGTATGAATTTGCATAAAGGAAACCCAACATACATTTACTGTATATTATAGACAAATATATTTTAATACTACTGTAAATAATAACAATAACGACAGTTAAATAAACCTCTACCTTTGTTCTCTGCTATACTGGACCAGTCTGGACTGAAGTCAAAATTGCAAATTCTTACAAATTAAAAAATGCACTAATTCAACTTCTAGTCATCTTTTCGTCACATCAAATACATGAAGTCAGACCTCTCTGTAATGAGCCCTCTGTTTTTATTTTTACATTTAAACAAATCAAAATGTCATTAATAATTCTGGAGATGTAATAAAACATGGATCTATACTGCAACATCAAATAATCATTATAATCATACATGTTTAAACACCAACACTCAATGCAACACAGTTTAAATAATTTACAGGACCTACAGTCATTTTTTTTACAGGTTTTGAAATACAGACATATGTTGCTACAAGACTGATACGTTTGTCTTACTAAGACACAGTATTAAAATCAAAGATTAATGAGTTAATTTTATTGAACAATAACATTGGTGCATCCCTCATCACAACCTATAAAGAGAAGCACTACAGCTGCTTAGTATTCTAAATTGAGTGACAACTAAACTGAATCAGTATATTTTAAAGAAACCTAATCACTGCCTGGAACATTTTTAGAGACAACGTACATTTTGAAAGAAGCTAATTGAAAAGTTTGGGTTGGACAGAGAGTTTAGTATGGACACAGTTCTGTCCCACCAGAGACCTGTCTGTGGCCCTTTGACTAAGGACTGATGGAGATAGGTGTCTTGCATTGACCCGGTAATATATTTTTTTGATTTTACATTAGTAGAGAAAAATACATCCATTAAATCTGCAAGCAGCATTGAACAACCCCTTACAACCTTGTGAGCGAGATGCAGACATGATTGTACCACAGAACATGTACCAAACCCACATTATATTGTTACCCCCAGCCCTTTGTTTTTGTCTGAGTAAATTAAAGAGAAAACAATAAAACCCACATGAATGAGGCACTTTTAACTATCTTGTGTTTTGGTTGATGGAGCAATAGCTAATTGTAAAGAGCCTGTGGAATCTTACTCACTCTCATAGGACATTTTAGTGTTCTGTTTTCTAATACATATGTAATAAAAAAAAATTGAAAGTATATAATTCAGTTGATTTCGATCTAATTTACAAAAATGACAGATAAAAGTGTTAACAGAGTAAAATAAAATAAATTTGGACCGTTTTTCTCAATGTTTTCTATACCTTACTGTTATATACTAATTGACATTGGGCTTATTTAATACGTATTGACATGTGTATATTCATTTCCCTGCACTCTCTGCACTTTCTAAATAAAATGCGTTTGAATATTTCTTTGTGTATTAGTAATTCATTAAAATATAATAACATTATTAATAACAGCATCACAAGGGATCATTGGATTCTTGGGAATAAACATCTCACTTGAATGAGAAAGCACAATACAACACACACACACATACAAACCCACACACACATACACAACAAACACACACACAATAAATATACGATTGCCCAACCAGAACTAACAAAGGCCCACTACGGACAGTCCTGTCAGCACAGCGAGGGGAAGCATATTGTAGCGTGTGTTTGTGTGTGGTTGTTTGTGTGTGTGCGTGTGTATGTGTGTGGCTTCCTTTACACACAAAGGAATGATAATTGTCTCCAGGGAAAGACTCTACTGCTTGTCATAAGCAATACTCATTTACACTAAAAAATGGTGTGTGTGCGTGTGTGTGTGTGTGTGCGTGTGTATGTGTGTGTGTTTGTGTGTGTGTAAGTTTGTGAGAGACAGAGAGAGCGTAAGAAAGACAGAGAGAGAGAGAAAGAGAGAAAGGGAGCACGAGAGTGTTAAAATGAAAAACCCAGTGTGCCTGTGTTTGTCATAAACAGAATACTGGACTGGGATTGTATGCGTTACTCTACATGCTGTGTGTGTGAGAGTGTGTGAAAAAAGCCAGTGTGTATGTCAATAGCTCATGTTTTTACAGCCACACAATCCGTTTTTTTGTGTGTGTGTTAGTGTGTGTGTTAGTGTGTCTGTGTGTGTATGTGTGTTTGTGTGTGTATATGTACGCTTTATGCCACACTCATTTAGCCTCAGCTGCTGAAGAGCAGGGAATTCCAATAATGATCATAAAACCTATTTTTATTTTCTCTGTTTGAGTCCCTCACTTCCCAACACATGCACACAAGCGCACGCACACACACACACACACACACTCAAACCCTCTTATGTGCAATTCTGTGAGCAGGGGCGATCGTCTCAGTTATTACATAGACTGTTGTCTGCCTTGTTACATTTTCACTTTATGAGCTGAGAGCCTAACACGGTCCCTCAATACTTAGCATAGACAGCATCTTAGACAGTGTGTGTGCGTGTGGATGCTGTTTTCTTTTCATCAGCAGATAGGCCACTGGGTCCTGAACTACTTAACAAACCCGACTATTTAATAAGCACAGCAGGCGCAAATGTGTGTGTGTGAGGGTGTTTGTGTGTGTATATGTGCGAGCGAGATGAACTGAATAAAGACATAATGAGGAAAAGACATATTAACTATGTCTCTGTGACAGAAATCATGAAGGGCATTCCCTCATTCAAGTGATGAACAGTATATTTCATAGAAAACTTACTGGGGGATTCATAGTTGTCTGTCTATGTGTGTGTCTATCAGGTGACCCCAGATTAATGGCCTAACTGATCTCTTATGGATTTGATTGATTTTGAGTCTTGAATGTGTATATTAAATAAGATGAGTTTAAACTATATTTCGAGGTTCTAGTAGCATATATTAAAATTCCACTCATTGCAGATTTTTCCGTTTGATGGGAGGCATAGGTTTCATCATTTCTTCAAAATAAAAACGTAACAAACCAGATGCAATGAACTTAATACAGATAAATATGAAATAAATTCAGGCTTTAAGATGTTATTCTTAAGTTTTTTTTGTTGAAACATAGACACACTGGAATTACAGCATATAATCTTTGAAAGAAAGTACTTCACAATACCACTGTACAACCATGCTTTAGTCAAAATGAACTAAAAAGATTAAAGATTAAGAAAAACTTAAAACTTTGTCTGAACTGTACCCCCAGGAGTGCAAGTCCTACAGATTTCTAACATAACATGACAATGTTTTAGAAAAAAATGTAATTTTTGAGCTGAACAAATAATTACAATATTCACTGAATTCAATAACTTAAATTCAATGTTATTTGTATTGTATTGAATCAAAGCATACATTAGCTCAAGGTAATTAACATAGTAGGGTCAAGACCTTACAAAATTATAGAGAAGCCCTAGAGCTCCAAGCAAGCACTAAATGTCATCAGGGCATGTTTTTAAAATGCTACACGTATTAATTAAATATAATCTATTATCACTGTGAGCTGATGGAATACTTCTAAAAAGGTTTGAGAGTTGCTGGTTTATTATTTATTAAGATTCTGATAATTATAATTGTTGCTTTCCGACCACAAATTAGTGTGATAATGTACAGTTAACTCTGAAATGGTTCTACCGGTGACACCTAAATGATACCGTGCATTTGTCTCTCAGAGGAAGAGATAAATATAGCCCCTGTCATAAACATTACCCACATCATTTAGAAGTGACTGCTTAACATTGTTACAGACATTGGTTGAGGTTAGCCAATGAGAGCAGGGTTTGATTCTGTATGGAGAAATGGACTGTGGGCCTTGTGAGAGTGAAACCCTGATGTAGTCCATCACACTTCACACATACTCTCCGCTGAAACACCTGCACCGTGCCCTGACAGGTTTTACAGTGTTGAACTTAACCACCCACCAGGGTAAATCCAATTGGTCCAATATTATGTGCATAATAATAATAATAATATAACCATATTGAATGTCTGTGGTCATTGAGGAACTTTCTCTTACACTGAAGATGGAACACAGTGACTGGACGGCAACAGATTTTTATCTGACACTAGTGCCACAAAGCAGTAAAACAGTTTGTTCATTTTGGAAATGAATTGCTTTATTTTTGTCGGCTCAGTGGTATTTGGCTTCGCTTCAGTCGACAGTGTGAACAATAACCTATTGAGTATAATAGGCCTGTTATATTTTTAATAAACACAGCAGGCAACTGCAGTCTGCGGAGGCTCATAGCTAAATGGATGGAGAGATGGTCAATGACTCACCATGGAACACTTACTCCTGATTACAGAAAAGCAGCACTTGCTGTGCATAAGGCCTGTGTGTGTGTTTGTGTGTGTGTGTGTGTGTGTGCACATACTGTATGCGTGCATCTATAATGTGCGTGTCACTTGCACAAAATATATTTTTTAATGCATGAAATCTAGTATGTGTATCCATGCTTGTGTTTGTGTGTGTGCGTGTACTTATGAGTTACAGTTTTTCATTAACACACAATAATATGTGTGTGTCTACATGAGTATGCAGACACTTTCTCATCCAAATTTCGAAGTTGTGCATGCAGTCAAATGTGTATGTGTGTGCATCCCATTACTTTGTGTCTAAATCAAACCCAGTCTTAGGAGTTTCTCCTCCTCAGCACCCATTCACCGTCCCAGTGCTCCCCACACAATATTAGATATCTCCCCCAGTCCCTCTGCACTGGCAAGGCTCACCAGCTCACTGTCTTGATACTTGCTTTTTCCTGCCTGCGTGACGTCTTTATGTCTGTCAAACAATATCAGGTGAAATCTCGGGTGTAACATATGATCAAAGCGCTGAAGGCAGGGAGTGTTTTACTTCTATTGTCTTCCAGCAGAACAGCTTATGAAGATGAACCAGGGAGACATAAAGGAGAGTTGTTGTTTCTTTTCAATGATCAATAACTTTCTATTCTTAATCAAGTTATATTAAATCTCCAGAATTTAATATTGTGAGGATTCCAATTACTAACTAGCTCATAAAGTAAAATTACTGAAGAAAAGTGAACTAGTGTTCATATTAATTTACTTTAAATGCAGCCAATGTCTTATTCTTTATCATTATTTATATATTATTACTGATGTATTTTTATTATTGCAGCAGCGGCAAAGAACAGTGAAAGACGTTCTCAAATAAACATAATATACACAACTTTTGCTGATTTTAATAAAAAAAACATATCTTCTTTAGTGGCCAGCATTAAACTGTTTTGGTTATATAAAGGAAGATTTATAAATTAAATTAAAATACCATTTTTCTGAAAAGGCAGGATACAGTCTAACATCATTTATAGCTAACGCACATTTTCATTATGTCTCCTTGGCTGGTAATACAACATTTAGTCTACTATAATACTATACATGATATATAATTTAGACAAAAGATAATCTTACATGTTGTGTAACATGTCTACATCATGTTATAATCAAAATGTATTATAGATGGAATATAAATGCATTTACATAGATGTGTTTTTAGCATATTTCATAGTATTGTAAATAAATGCTCCTTCATGATCATTCAGTGAGAAGATAATATTCAGCGTATTTTGAATTCAAGAGTAGGAGAAGACAAAGGAGATGAGGGAGTGCATGTGGAAATGTTAAACTAGTGTGGCACTATGTGCTTCGTATTGTTTACTAAAACTTCCCAGTCAATATTTTCTCTTTAGTAATAGATCATCAATTCATAAAAAATATGTTTTGTTACTATGCAGTTTGTATACATAAATCATAAAATCATTAAATGACACATATCATACAGTAAATCAGTTTTATACACACATATATATATATTTGCAATGAATTCACTTAAGAGAGAAATATGTATTTTATTACAATAAATCAACGCACACATTTTCACGCCATGCCAGTATTTGGCCCTGACCCTAGTTATAGAAACAACAGATGATTAATTTCAGGCTCCATGTATTATCAAGCCATCGCTTCCTCTATTTAATTTACACTCCCATGAACGATAAGCGCATCATTCTGAATCACAATGAACTAATTGCTTCTGACTTGGTGTCATTAGAATTAATTAAACCAGGTTCACCTCCGAATACTTCATGTTCTGGCTACATTTTGGTTTCCAGTTAAAGTCGCACTGACCGTATCTCTCCCTTTTCTTTTATGATAATGAGATGTGTCTGGGTCCCCTTAACAAAGTGGGATTTATTCATTAACTAGATACAAATATCTTTAACATATTTAACATGTAAATTATGTGCACATTTTCTTTCCGATTTAAACTGTAGGGATCAGAGTAACTCCATTAATGAGGTACATGAAGTCACAATTTGTTATGTCTTAACCTTTTAAAAGAGAACATAAACATCTTCTCGTATCTTTTATTACTTAAATTGCTTCAATTCAAAATAATTTTTGTAAATATTATCTCAAGTTATTTCACATTGTAAGATTTACAATACTTAAGACAAACACCACATTCCCCACAATGTGCAATACAGTGCAGAGAAAATAAATGAAAGAAGTAATGTATGAATACATCATGTTTCTATACAAAGTATATATATTTGACCAAATTAATTTATTTTACAACAGTTACATTTTAGGCGGGGGAAATATTAAGATGTTTGATGTGATATAAGTCTGGGATTTATAATATCACATCATAT
This sequence comes from Limanda limanda, assembly GCF_963576545.1. Lineage (NCBI taxonomy): Eukaryota > Metazoa > Chordata > Actinopteri > Pleuronectiformes > Pleuronectidae > Limanda > Limanda limanda. The sequence goes on along the minus strand of NC_083637.1, from coordinate 32,077,430 downwards.
CACATCATGACTGCATTCCAGTCTAAACCTGTCACTTGTGGGCTCATTTATGAAACAGTAAACGCGATTAGATATTACTCACATCAGATACATAGCTTCTATTTGAATAATTAGGGACCACACGCATCAGCACAACTGTATATTTTTTTAAGTTGAACAGAGTATAAAACATTTAAGATATTATCAAACTGCAGCTCTGTTATACTGTCTTTGTGTAGTTTAGTTGTGTTGTTTGTATCAATACATTTATTTTGAACACATTTTTTCATAAAAACAGTCAACCTATAAAGGAAATAATATATGTTATGAATGTGTTTTGTGGATGAGGATCCCTCAGAAACAGGTGGATGTTATGTAAAAAGTGACTAGAGGATTTGAGCCTGTAAAGTGTGTATTTGCAACACAAAATCTGCAGACAAATGCTTCATAACCAGTCCCTTATACAAGAGATGTACTTTAATTGCTTTTGCAGATCAACCATTTTGAGTTCAGTTTTTGCCCTTGTTAATTTCCAAAAATGTTCTGCCCTCTTAAATGCGTTTTGCCTTTTTTGTTTTTGTTTTTTGTTTTTCGTTTCCCGTGCATGTTTTCCCTTAATTAACTTGAATGCCAACTATAATCAACATCGTTTTGCTGCTGTTATGAGACTGATGTCATAATGTTCACCAAACATCTCCAAATTAGCTGATTACTTCAGCCTCTACACTGTGTAAACAAACAATAAAACCATTTTACTGAGCTTATTGCAAGGGTACACAATGTTCGCAGAGCTTCACATGAGCCCAGTTCAAGGCAAGATGAGTCTGACTCTGAGAATTGAATAAAGTATTCTTATTTGAAGGCCCTGATGTGGTACACTTCATCACTTTTGTTGGCTTAAAATCTAAATATTTTCCCTGTGGCTTTTCACCACAACTGTTTTTACTACTTCTGTAAACATTTAAATGTAAGGCAAAACATGAATAAAGTATGTGTCACTATAAAAATTTTTTAATGTCCCTCTGAAAGCTCACTTCACTGACAGCTTCTGATGGCAATGGAGCCTGCTGCCTGACTCACTGAGTCAGAACTCAAACAACTGGCTGTGTTACATGCGCTGTGGTGGGACAGCCAACATCCACACACATTGGAAAAGTCTTAACATCCTTTTATTGTTTTCAGCACTGACTTTCCATGGAGTAAAAAAAACTGAAGTGTGAATGATCTGTTCTGAAAGATATAATAATTACATTTTAACTACATTTATTTATGTAACAAAATGTGTTGGCAGTTATTAAGGGACAATCAAATAAAAAATGTATAATCGAATTAGAATTTGCAGAAATGCTTACATTCTTTATATGTTACATACAATTATGACAGCTATGTTTTATTAATCAAATCATTTATTTATCAATAGATAAACACAGACACACACACAAACTGACACACACACACTAACAAACATATTCAATTAGATGACCAACTAATCATCAGAAGAAAAAAACCACGACTAATAATATATGAATGATGAAATTATCATAAATATAATATTGTAGGCATACATACTATTATTGATGGAGCCTGTACCAGTGTGTTCAGTGTGTTGTGGTCAGCTGTGTCACATGTTTGGTTCAACAAGGGTTAAAGAGAGAGAGAGCAGCCTTCATAATACCCTCCCTCTCCGTTATCCTCCAGACTACATCCAGTTACCGACAGTCTCGCGCTCCCCCCGGTAACACTCACTCACTCACACACCCTCTGCCTCCACCGCTCTTCTCTCCTCTCCCACACACACACACACACACACACACACACACACACACACACACACACACACACACACAGACACACACACAAAGACACACACCTGCTGGAGGAGGAGGAGGAGGAGGAGGAGGAGGAGGAGGAGGAGGAGGAGGAGGAGGAGGAGGAAGAGGAGAACAGAGCAGAGTCACGGGGCCCAGAAGAGCATCTGGTCTCCTGTTGCATCAGACACGGCGGAGACAGACGAGCACCGGGCGCTGCGCGGCTCCAGGTAAGAACTGTGACGGCCTCAGCTGCCGCGATGTTTGACTGTGCGCACGCGCTCGGAGCAAGTTGATGACTGAGTGTGGATGTGGAAGCTTATACTTGTAGTAGATGCACGTGGGAGCGGGCTGGCTGCGGTTCATTGACAACACCAGACAGTAAGTGAGAGGCTGCGAGGTCAGCTCTGGAGACTGGAGCAGCTGATGTGGTTCTGTGTGCTCCAGCTTGTTCCTGCAGGGCAGGTGGCTGTTGGGGGGTGGACATGCGCACTATGCATAACTCCGGACAAACTTCCCTTCACTTACAGCACTTAGGGAGAGGAAAGTTATATCAAATGAGTTGCTGAAATTAACTGAATTGATATCATTTCAATTAAATGTAACAAAGTGTAGTTAGTTTAATTGAACAGTTAAATGTGGTCTTAATTAGATACTTGATTTGAAAAAGAAAAAGTTGGAATATATGTACAGTTGTTATTTTATAGTCAGCAGTTTATTATTTTATATTCACTAGTAAACATGTCAGTCAGGACACTTATTCACACCTCAGACACTCCTCCTGTGGCTCTTTCAAGCATCTCTTTGGGTTCGTTAGCCTGTTTTCCACAAATGCATGAAGCAGAACCAGTCACCAGACCCTAAGGCCCTTTTTGTCACATCTCTTTCATCACTCACTGCCGCCTGAAAATAAGTACGCATTGAATAAAGCAACACGTGTGCTAATTAACTGGAACCATGAGATGGTGTGATTTTGCTGGGGGTAGTGTGTGACTGACACTTTTATTTAACTTTTTTCAAGGGACTTCGGGGCATTTCTGCCTTAATTATACTGTGACAGGCAAGAGGACAAGAGGGAGTGGTGGTGGGGTTTGAGACAAGATTCAAAGGTCCCTGGCTGGACTTGAACCAGTAACGCTGCAAATGCATCGTGAGCATCATAAAGCCCTTTGCAACATGTGACTCACCAGACCAGTGCACACACATACATGATACACACATAAAAGCGTAGTAGACTATAGACTATAAACATCATAGACTGAATATTTTTTGTCAAACAGTGGCTTATAATTTAATGTCAAATTTATTTGTTCAATACATTTCTTAAGCCCTGGAAACTAATTTCTGAAAGTTAAGTTAATTGTTCTCAGTGTTGATGGGGTTATTTGGATGAACACTTTTTTCGGGCTCATAGATGCATTAATTTGATTTCAATATATTTGACTGGTTGATGAGGGGTCAGTTTGTTGCTCATTGGCAGTCGGCACAATAGATGGCTGGAGGTACTGAAAACCTGAGTGAAACCAAGCTGACGGCTTCAGGGATGTTCAGTATGTAGATGAATGTTTTGCAGCTGTGAAAAAGACAATGACTTGCTCAAGTAAACTTGAATGAACTTGCAGGTGCAGGCTCAAGGTGGTTGAACAGTGCCAATACCACAGCTGAATACAGTTGTCACACATGTACGCTTTTATAAAGTGGCGTCCATTCTTCAGTTTTAATTTTGTACTTAATCATACTGTGTCCCTAAACTATTTAAAATCTAAAATAAATATATCCTGCAATATTTAGAGTTCATGTCTAGGCAAACACAAATTCCAAGAAATAGACGTTTTCTTTCAGAGAAGCGTTAATCTTGCTCAGCCTCTATCAGAGAGAATCATACCTGGGTAAACACCAGGATTCAGAGTGGGATGCTCACCATCTCTGTAGGGATAAATGTTTCATGCTATATACAGTACAACATGAAGGACAAAAACATATAAATAACTGTGTCTCTGCAGGTGTAATTGACTCTTAAAGATAAACAGGTGAAAAATATTTACGTTTTATTTCATCTTTCCTTTGATTGCATTGCCTCTCTGGTTTTGATTCTTGCATGTTGAGATCACAACCCTTATCAGTTCAGTTTTTATTATACATATTGTTAAATTTAACACTCTGTGTTTATTTAACACATGCATTTTACATGTTGATATTGTAGAACATATCAATTCAACCTTAATGTGCAATTATTAAACCTTCAAAACAATTAAAAGATTATTTTTACAGTTGTTACCATTGACGTAATGTATCAATACGTTTTGACATCTTATTAAGACAGGTTATTATTATTATATTAATTTGAGTGACAGTAACAAAGGAGGAATAATAATAGACTGAGGCACACTCTGTTGCCTTGTTTATTAGGTCCACCCAGCTTGAAGCAATGCATTGAAATACAACAGACCTGTAATTAATCCTGTGTTCATCAAAGTTATGTTCTGTTTTTGTTGAGACTCAGTTAATAAGATGCAGATGCATCTATTGTGGTTTGTAATGATAAACCACACCTTACAGTTTATGCTATTCAGTCCACCTTTATTTATAATGATGGGGCTGAGATAATAAGCCTCTGAATTGTTAATAAATTTGATTCAACACTTTTTTCAACAAAAAATGGAACATTACAACTTTCTTGTTGTAAGGGTTTATGGACACATCGTAATGAGACTGCATTCATTTCAATGTTAATTAATAAGAAAATAAACAAGATAAGTTAGATTATTTTATGTGTTTGTATTATACAGCTGATGATTTTTCTTGACTGCAAATATGCTACAAATCCTAGATCACTCATCTTGCAGGAAATAAGCTGATCAATAGTCTTTTCTTTTACACATGTTTGACTTCAATGCAGCACTGTGGCAGAAAAACGATTAGTCTGGGTGAAGAAACTGACGTGATATATAGTTACGTGATTAATTTATACTTTGGCCTTGGGGAGGATTATATCGGTGATGCCAGCCTGAACATTGACTAAAAACAACCTCAGCAGTCTGATCAGGCAGGAGACGTTCTCAAGGTTCACATCCCACATTATGAAATTCTGCGATTAGCTATAAAGAAGGTCTATGCTTTGTTTGTTTCTTGGGGATTTCCTCTTCAACAAAGATGCTCTGGTCAATTAAAGAATCTCCGAAAGGAAACACTGTGGACATTTTCCAGAGTACACATTTAAGCTTTTTCCTATCATTAAAATGTGCTGTCTACTGTCAGTAATTAGTATACGTAATGGGTTTTACGTATTCATATTTAATTCTGAGCTGTTATATAAAAAAATATATAAAAAACTTTAAAATAGGTTCTTGCTTTGCTCCAGTGAAAATTATGATAATGGAATAACAACAGATCTATGATATCTACAAATAAATTACAAATGCAAGCAAACAGTTGCAGAGACTCATCCTTCTCCAAAAATGAATAAAGAACATCAAGGTAATCGTGTTGTTAGAATTCATCACCAAATAAGATGTCACATCATTCAGGATACAGAGCTGAACGACCCATTGCGCCAACAATAGAGCTTTAGGAGAACAACTTGATAGATCAATGCAAAGGCATGTGAACCATTAGGATCATTCATTGGAGTAAATAAGAAGCAACTTAGGTTGTCATCAAAGACACCATGAAGATAGAGTGGAAGACAGAGGGTTTACTGATGAAGCTAACAAGCATACAAGCTGTCAATGAGCGATCCCCAATTGATTCACCTTCTCTTTGGTCCATGTTAGCATCCTATCCACAGCAGCATTTTTTTCAGTATATTTTAACATACTTTATTGTATGGTAATGACTGTGGACAGACAAAGCAGAGGAAGGGAGAGAGGCGGGGAATGAAATGCAGTCGGCCAGGAGTCAAACCTGGGACTTCCTGGTTGAGGGGCTGGATGGCCACATGGCTGGTACCTTAACGATTCAGCTGTCAGGTCACATTCTGATGCAGATAAAGCATGATTTACTACATGTTGTCTTCCTTCATAGAGGAGTTTGCAGATTGAAATTTGAACCCAATGGACATAACTGGAGAAACAGCTCAACTATCTCAACTTTTGTATTACTGAAGGTAATCCACATATTCACTTATTATAAGTAGTTTTGGATAAAAGTGTCAGGTTAATGAAATGTAAAATATTCAGTTAACTCGACATTCACCACAAAGCTCAATGACCAAAGATGATACATTTTAGTCCAAAAAACTAAATGGGAAAAAAAATTACTGTCTTTCTCAAACCTTTATCGTTACATTTACATGTCTCGATGTAGTTGTCACTTCGATGTTAAACTGTTCAAAAAGACAATACACAGGAGATGATGTTAAGAAGTACACCAAGAGGTACTTAGACATGCGTTTGTAGTATTTAGAGTTTTTTTTGAGAGGTGCTCTTCTTGGAAGAGATCAGTTAAAAAAAGGGTCTTGACGTTAGCATTTGGGAGCTTGCTCCAACATTAAGAAACCTCAAAGGAGAACAGTTTGGACTGTGACTGCAGTGTGTACAGGGATGACAACGTCAGTTTGGTACTCTTTGGAGGAACCTAGTGGCTGTGAAGGAGCATATGCCTGTATGATTGAGTTGAGTGCCATCTAGTGACTCTTCATTTAACTGCCGTCCGCATTTTCCACATCAAACAGTAGGGCGTGCAATTATAATGTTGAAGTCGTCATCATTGCTGTCCATCATTGTTGACAGCAACAAAAAAGTCTTGAAGGTCGTAATTTTTTTTACATTTCTTAATGCTACTTATGGTGTTTGATTTTTGTTTGGACCTGACACAGGGCCTCGGAATAGACTGAACACAAAAAAATGGATGAATTGACCATCCTTTTGTCTATTTTAAAAGGTCAAAGTTCATTCCAACATTTGAATAAAAAATTGCGACGACGCCAATTATGATCATTATTGTATGACAAAATATTAAAGATAATACATATTTACAGAAGTTTGAACTTGTGATGTACCTTAAACTATATGGCACTTATTGGATGATTGAACAGCGGTGGTACAGACCTGAAACAGTGACATAGTAAATGAGTTTGAAGCACTGACTCTATCCTGTTGGCCTCAGTTGATTAAAATAATTCTCATTGTCTGGATCATATTCAAGGTAGAGCATGTACATATTCATTTGGGATAAGTCTCTTTTGTGACTTAGTTTTAGTTGTAACATCATTTACCTTATTTTCCTTTATTATTATTTCTTCAGGTCCCGATATAAACAATTGTAACGATTTGAGAATAGCTATGACTGTACTGACAAGGTAGATAGCCAGAAGAAACAGCCAGTGTCTGTGTGTATTGGTCACTCAGTCTCTCTGAGTGGGACAGTGGTCGTAGGAATCTGTGCCATGTGAGGACATTTGGGTGAAATATGTTCTGAAGCCACAGCTTTCAATATACAGTCCTGCTCACCATTATTGGCACCCCTTAATTGTTTGCATAACCTGTACAATATCTTCAGAAACAAATGGAAATGTACCAAATGTATATCATCAGGATCTTGCCATTGGAGGTCCAAAGTAATTTAACAAAGAAAATTAAAAAAAAAAAAAAAGTTTTTTCAACTTGCATATTGTAATTTCAAAGAAGAAATAGAAAAAACATAATGTGCAGCAATAACCGCAGCCCTCTTTAATATTTGGTTGCACACCCTTTGGCAGTGATGACAGCCTCCAAACGTTTCTTGTAGCCATCTATAAGCTTCTTGCACTTCTCAGCTGGTATTTTCTCCCACTCTTCCTTTGCAATGTGTTCAAGCTCTTGAACGTTTGCAGGGCTCTTTTCTCCAATAGCTGATTTCTGCTCACCCCAAAGATTTTCAATCGGATTGAGATCAGGACTCATGCTGGCCATTTTAAAACAGTCCACTTTTTACTTTTCAACCATTCCTGCGTGCTTTTGGATGTGTGCTTTGGGTCTTTGTCTCGCTAGAGAACCCATGATATTTGACTCAAACCAAGTTTTTTTACACTGGGTAGGACATTATGCTCTAAAATCTCTTGATAATTCTCTGATTTCATGATTCCTGTGATACGGTCAAGTCTCCAGTACCAGATGCAGCAAAGCAGCCCCACAGCATTATGGATCCTCCACCATGCTTAACTGTTGGTAGGGTGCTCTTGTCCTTGTAGGCTTCATTGCGCCGTCTGTAAACAAACTGTTGGTGTGCATTGCCGAAAAGCTCTATTTTTGTTTCATCTGTCCACAGAACATTTTCCCAGAAGGACTGCGGTTTGTCCAGGTACTCTTTGGCAAAGATCAGTCGTTCCTTTTTATGTCTTTTCCTCAGCAATGGTGTCTTCCTTGGCCTATGCCCATAAAGCCCTTTTTGGTTTAGTGTGCGGCGTATGGTACTTGTTGAAAACATGACCCCAGACTGTTCCAGGTTGGCCTTCAGGTCTTTGGCTGTTTGATGTGGTGTTTTTTCAACCATTCGCACCAACCTTCGAAGACTTCTCTCATCAATTTTTCTCTTCACCCCACGTCCAGGGAGGTTCTCGACAGTTCCATGCTTGGCAAACTTCTTAATATTATAACGCACTGTTGAAACAGGGATACCAAGGTCTTTTGAGATGGCCTTATACCAGGGGTGGGCAAACTTTTTGACTCGCGGGCCACATTGGGTTCTAAAATTTGACAGAGGGGCCGGGCCAGGAACAGATGGATGGAGTGTTTTTGTGAACTAATATAAATGACATGGAAAAATCATTACATGAAAGGATTTGGCCTTTACCAAGTAGCAAAGCACTTATTTGCAAGGCCATTTAACAAAAACTCGCCTTCAGAGAAAGGCTTGCTAGCCTTTGCTATTTCGAATGCCCCCCAAAAAACATGCCTTGGTAGATGACTCTTTAATCGCAGTTTGTCTGTGAATTTTTTTTTTGCTGAGTCTGTAAATTAGTCGCCAACTTCTGAGCTGCAGCCACCCGTTCTTGCGTTGACTGCTTGCTAGCGTAGTTAGCATGCTTCGTAGCAAAGTGACGGCTGATGATGTACTCCATGAAAACTGCGACTTTCTCGGCATATCAGGCATACAGCCTTCGATTGTACATCAGTGAAAAAGTATTTTGTTGTCGACTCCGTGTTAAACACTCGGCACTCATTGTCCACTTTTCGTTTCCTTGATCCTCTCATTTTACAGAAGGGCTCACAGGGCAAAGGGAAAAAGTGGGAGATCATGTACCTTTTCAACCCCTGTACACCACACTCCGGGGCAAATTTAATTTAGCTGACGCTTTTATCCAAAGCGACTTACAATAAGTGCATTCAACCCCGAGGGTTCAAACCCAGAACAACAAGAATCAAGAAAGTATGATTTCTTCCTGAATAAAGCAAAACTACAAAGTGCTATAAGTACGTGCCATTTAAGTGCTACCCCTCACCCTTTTTTGTTTTTTTTAAACTATTTGGACAAGTTCGGCGGGCCGGATTAAAAAGCCCAACGGGCCGTATATGGCCCGCGGGCCGTACTTTGCCCATGTCTGCCTTATACCCTTTTGGAGGTCCTGTGTATGCTAATAATAGCTTTTCTGAAGTCCTCCGACAGCCCCTTTGTCTTCACCATTGTGACAAAGGAACAAGGAATAACAGTTGGCTTTTTAATCATTCATTGGCTAATTTATGTCACATGGGCACAGACAATTTATCACAGGTGATTCTCATTTGAGATTTACCACAGGTGAGTCATAATGTGTTTCCATACTGATTTACAGCAAAGGGTGCCAATATCAGTGACACAGCAAGATTTACGTTTTTCTATTTTTCCCCCCATTGTTTATTGTTTTAAATTGTTGTTTATCATTTGCTCTTTTGTATCAAACAAGAATTCTCTATAGAAAAAAGTTGTTTCACTTGATTAATTTTGACATTGTTACCTTATACTCCACATCAAACAATAAACTGCTTCTGCTTGAGATAGTCAGGTCTCTGGATCTTTCTTCCAAAAGTGCACCTTCTCACTGATGCAGTGTTCAGAAATATTTACACTGCTGCTTGGCAGGCTTCTGGAAATTCAGTAAATCTAGAAGAAGACATTATGCCTAAAAAGGCCTGTACCAATATTGCAATATCAACTAAAGGGCTGAATAACAGGTAGTTTAAGATATATAAGGTCTTAATTTGGACGATGAATAAAGCAAAGCAGCTCTAATGAAAACCCAGAATAAAAACATAGAGCTTTAAATAAGCATAATGTGTCTCCTTTAATGCATGGTTTTTGAGCTAGTGGCCCATCTCTGACTCATTGTGATACTAAATCATTATTTGTTTCTCTTGTTGTCTCTTGTATTTCGTACACCACAGAGACTTATTACTGATACATATCAGAAAGTCAGAAAATCATAATTTTTCCTTCTGGTGTATAACAACAAAAAAGCTCCTCAGGCCAGTAGATAAAAATGGTCATTGCTATTGTGTTGTGTGTTCCTCAACAGTGAAGCCATTTTCAGAAGATGAACAGACACGTTCAAAAGATTTTCAGAGAATTGAGTGCGGAGTTTCTCATCAGTTTGCCTTTCATACATGCACAAGTATTCTTATCCGATCTGTTTACCACAACAACAAATTCAAGATTCAGGCAAATCACGGCTCTTATCACCACAAACTTTCATGACGTCCCCCACTTTCTCGCATGGAATTGAGCGGGGGGTCTCCTGCTTTCTGCGGACTTAATACCAGGGTGTCTGGCAAAGAAAGTCAGCAGAATCCCCAGAGGCTGTCACTCTGACATTTGTGATCACACATGCACTTCATCTGAAGGAGGGGCGGAGAATCTCCTGAGTTCAGTGCAAGTCTGAAAGCAGCTTTGGACTGGTGGGCATCCTGAGAGATAAAGGCTAGTAATTGGACCTTAGATGAAAAAAATTAAAAAATGATTCTGGTAATAGACAGCTATGTACTCTCTGGTTCCACCTTCTAAAATGTGAGAATTTTCTCCTTTTCAATGTAAACTGAATTCCTCTATCATCACTAAGACAGAAGTAAAGATGTGTGTGTGTGTGTGTGTTTGTTTGTGTTTCTGTGTGTGTTACTTTTTTATTTTTATTTTCACCTGAACAAACCCTTAACTTTTTGTGATTAGAAAAGAAAGACATTCTAACAGAAGTAAATAACTGATTTCAATCCATGAATGCAGAAGATACAGTTTAAATGAATGAGAGATGACTGCTGAAATAAGAATATACTGATAAATGTATTAATATGAATGCAGCTGTGCTATCCCCTTCATTTCCTGGTGCAGAGGGATTTTTGACTGTGAACCCTGAAGTCATTAGGCTGTGACACCACAGAGTGAGTCAGACATAAAGACAGACTGCAGAAGACAACAGCAGACAGCTGTCTATATATTTCTTTTTATGAATATCCCAAAGGTTTCACCCAGTGTTGTGTGTGTGTGTGTGTGTGTGGTCAACTATTACCATTCAACAATGTTATGCAATATGGATGCTACTACATTTTAATTTTCTTTCATTGTTTTCAGTGGTACACTGGCATTTCCAAAATAAAAATTGCACCTGACACCAGAAAATTGTATTTGCAAGATGCTGGGATTCAGATGTTTCAGCAGATGGCAACAATGCCATATTCTAGCTTTTCCCTATGAAAAATGTATACCAGTAATATCAGACACCATGATTTCCCTTTCTAGCTCACTTTAATGGGAGAAAAAGAAGAATAACAGAACTGATATTCCATGAATGATACATACCACTGTGCTGTAAATGTAATGTCCAGTGTCACCCTTTGAGTATGCCAAAGAAGAGAAAAATAAATTAGAATATACCCAAGTGACAATGCACCATGTCCATGCATAAACCAGACAATATGCTTACAGTGGAAACAGATGACTGGTGAACATCTGAAAAATATGGTGTTTGATGGTGTCAAGACCAAAGACCTTTAATTTCAATTTATTATTATTATTATTTTTTCTATTGTATCTTTTATTTCTTTATTATTGTGTCTACCTCATTCTGGCCTGCCTGCTGCTGTAACAACAGCATTTTCCTGGTGTGTGGAGCTATAAAATGTTATCGTATTTTATCTTAAAATATCATTATGATTGGCCTGTGTTGTCCGTCAAAACATTGATGGGGTGAGTTATTTCGACGTTATATCGACATGTCTTAAATTTCAACCAAGGAAAAGTTATATCGTGATAATTATCGATATAAGCCACAGGGATTCTGATTTTGAATCATGATGACAAGGGGCGAAGATTAAAGAAACTATGAGAAAATTCATTGTACATCAACAGTGATTATACATCAATATATCTATTAAAATTTATGCAAAAGATGTGAGTAAAGTGATGTAAAATGGGCCTGGAATTTTTGTAAAAAGTGCACATTTGATGACAATGATGTTCGCGCATTAGTGAGATTTGTGAGAAAAGAATAGAAGATCAGCTCTTTCTCAGCAGAGTGAGAATGTCAACAGGAACTGAACAGAAGTCGTCACCATGAACCCAGACACAATTGCATTACGGTGCAATTTAATGTGAGCCTACAATGCGACTGGTTGGGTTAAAGCACCTTAGTGAATACATCCTTCATCATTACAAAGATGAACATATATTTTAGAAAAACAACATATATATATATATATATATATATATATATATATATAAGTGTGTTCTATGTCTGTTTTATGTTCTCTATAAGCACACACCCACACACACAAATTACATTCCTTATTTCTTATGATTATATACTATATTTGTCTTCCTTGGCAGCTTATATCTTTGGCACACACACGCACACACACACACACACACACACACAATTTTTGTGTAGTGTGTACTGGTGCACTGAAACCATATATGCAGAGAATAAAAGTTATATGAAGAAGAGAGGATCCTGGCAGCCATGTGTTATTTATTGTTAGGTCACTGGCATAGGGACCCACACTGCTAAATTATAAAAAATTGAAGAAGCAGTGAAAGTACAAGACTGACACACACACACCAAACACACACACACACACTGCATTAATACCCAACGTAACAAGTCATAAACAATCAAATCCAGGACTTAAGAGTAAGAACAAAACATTTCAGATCATTTCACATATTTAACACATTTATCCATGTGCTTTTTTTTCATTACTTCCTTGTTATATGTTTAACATTGAACACTTCGAGGCTCCATATGTCACTGCCTCTCTTTGTCAGTCTGGTTCACTACCCAAACATGCATCCCCAATGTCTAAATTAATGTCCAGCTCAAAAACATTAGAAGCTGCTCTAGGGTAGTTATTGATTTTCATCCTCTGCCTGTCTCCCATACAGACGTGGGGATTCATGTTGCAACACCCTGACACATGCAGGAAATCCCCCTCAGACTCAGTTCGAAAATTTCATGTGAGCCTGCAATGCAACTGGTTGGGTGAAAGCAAACATTTTGCAATTCTGCCATATACCTATTGACATGTTTAATGTGTGTTCTTACTTCTAATCAATCTAAAAGCACCTGTCTCATACTCTTTAGATGTAGCACATCAGTGTAATCCTGCTGCAAAAATATTTGATCGATTATGATTAGATTCTTTAGATTTCCCTCACCTTCACTCCTGTTTCTTGGTGACATTTTAGTTGGGTATTTTTCTCCTACCTTATACAGCCACATAGTGCAGAGTTAATCTTCAAATAATAACGTATACATATGGTAATAATATAATAATAACAAGGGCATTTTTGACAGTAGTTTTCAAACAACAAGTGCAGAGCTGTAGATCCCCTGCAAAATGGCTGAAATACACACCCCTGCTTAATAATTTAAACTGATTACTGTTTATTTTTCTGTGTATTGCAGTTTACTCGCTTACAGCTCTATTTATATATTGCACAATTACAATTATGTACACACTTGTATATTACACAAGTAATATGTAAGAGACATCAACTGGGCTGTTCCTGATGCACCACAAATAAGTGATCAACCCAATGTAAAAAGCTCAAGTACAAGCGAACTATAACTTTTGAAATAAAAAATGAAAAATAATATACTATAATTAGAAAGTTAATTAAAGTGTACTTCACTCAACCACTGGTTTATGAAGTTAAAATAATATTCTTACAATTAAAAAAAGAATACAAATATAGTATATATAGAAGACAATGTTTGTGCAGGGTATGCACCACCCTGTTAAAGCTTTTCATTACTTTTGTTAAGTTAGCTGTCATCTTCAATGTTACATGTTTAGTTACGATGTAAATAAAACTATGAATTATATTTGTTTACAATCCTTAGTCACATTACTATGCCTTGTCATAGCTTTAAAAATTAAATCCTAAAAATAAACTACTGATAAAATATTTTCAAAGAATGGTAAATGGTAAATGGTTTTGTATTTATATAGCGCTTTTCTAAAGAAATGTTTTAGTAAAAACTAAAAGTTAGTACCTTTTTTTTAACTGTTTTAATTAAGTTAATGACTATACTGTTACATAGTTTAAGTCCTCATAGTAGTCAGATAAATAAATTAGAATTCCAGAAATTAGTCCCACAATGACAATGCCAGATATCAGCATTCACTCGATGAATTTAACTGGGAACAGAAGGAATAATATCTCTCAAATGGAATAAATATTTTGTTTGCTTCATGTTTAAGATTTCATCTCATGCTATTGTCTTTTCTCTGGGGAGTGTCTGCAGAGTCATACATTTACTTGATTTAACCCTAATAATATAATCATCTCTGTCAAGTTAAATGAAAGTAATGTTATACAAATAAAAATAACCTGATGTGACAACTAAATACATTACATTAAATTACAGTAAATGCCTTACAATTAATTGATCGTGACATAAAAACCCACACATGTTGACTCATTGCCCATGATGCAAAGGAGAGGCACATTTTTTCTTACTTTTGTATATTAAAGAAGAAGATACACCTTGCATTCAAGATGGATTGAGACTTTCTTGAAAATGACTGAAATAGAGAAACGTAAAATTGTAAAGGTTATGTATGGGCTGGACAAATCCTGGTCAGCATAAATGAATGACAGTGTCAGTGGCTCATCAAATCTGGTGCACAACAGCCTGGCTCTCAGACTTCACTCTTTCCTCTTTGACCACTTGCATGTGAACCACATTGCATATTTCAATAATAAACTAAGTATATATTTAATGTGTTTAATATTTAACATGTTTTCAGATATCTACATAATGAAGTTACAGGCTTCACGAAGGATGCTGTAAGACTAATATATGGTAGTGGGCCCTGCTATGATCATTAAATAAATTGTGGTCTTTTCAAAAGTTTAAAATTTTAGAATTGCCACTCCAATTGCATACAGATTTCATCTCAAGTTATTGTATTTTCTGTGGGGACTGTCTGCAGAGTTCTTTATTTAATTTTATATTCTGAGGATACTTTTCTGCCAAACCAAAGTACTGCAGGGCAGACACAGTGTGAAGCATTGTCAAATAATCCATTCCAAAAATTGGGACTGACCTCAATTTTTAGCATCTAGGAGCCATGTATGGCACTGCACCTGCTTCAGCTGTCGGCCATAGTGTTGGCTATTTCCCTCTGACAGACATAGAGATGAGTAGATAATGACTGGATTGTTTATTCGGGACACAATATAATCTCCGCAGCCTTTGCACCGGAGATTATGAAAACAAATTTTCAGTTGCTTGAAACGTTTGCATCCTTGAAGAATTTTTTATGCTTCAGTCTTTATTGCATTGCCCTCATTGTAGTCTGGGCAGTAAATGCAGCCAAAATGTCTCTCAGTGCACAATGAAAATGTTGCTGAAAATATTATTATAGAATCTAGGGCTAAAGATTTTATTAAAGAATTTAATGTTCTGTCAGAGACCCCTTAATTGACTGTGATTCAAGTTAAGAAACATTCTTTGTTAGGTACAGCCTGAGTAGAAGCTGAAACTGAAAAGCAGCCGCTTTGCTTAACGCGGCCGCATAAACTTCAGACAAAGTGTAATGAAATTGTATTAATCATTAAAACTGGATTTGTCCTTTCCTTACTTAACCTTGCCTACTTCCATACTTCCATACCTCTTTATTTTTTATTTTGGGTTGTGAGCTTATATGCAAATGTGGCAAATGTGCATGCATGTAATTTTTTTTAGGGTTACCATGTCTATATTGACCTTGCCAACCTACAAAAAGTTGATATCGAGGGCTGCACTAACATGATGTTGATGTAATTTGTAATGTGCAAACTGGTGCCCTTACCAATCGTAAGCTGTAGATAATGGACAACCATAGCCTTTCCCACTGTGACCTGCACAATAGTATCGTAACACTACCAACGTTATGACTTTGATACCTGTCTAAATACAGACAACTATTTAGATATCCCCTTCTTTTTATGTACATTCATCTTAGTACCATCTATTGCTTTAGTTTTATTTTTATGGCCCAAAATCACAAATTATCCTCAACGGGCTATACAATTTACACATTAGACACCATCCTGTATCTACAGAACCTGTATCTATGATTCATCCACTCCTGTACCTTTGCAGAGTTGTAGGGTAGGGCAGGGTCGGGGGGCTAAAGTCTATCCTGCTTCGTATACCTAATATTTTAATGAGTCAAACTGATGATCAAAAGTTGGACAAAAAGGAAAATCATGCACTTCAAGAGTTTTAAAATACATTTGTCTGAAAAATGTGAAATACAAGTCTTGCTGCTCCCTCTGAGACATTGGGGCAACTGTTTTCAATGTGTTGCCACTTAGTGTCTGTCTTTAAAACTGCTCTTCATCCCCTTCATATTATATGACGTTTGTTACTGTGTGCAGTCTTATCTCAGCATCATCTGGAGAGCTGCTATGACAACCACATCTTCCAAACAACAAGAAGCAAAGATCAATAACCCTATCCATCTGCTGACACGCAAACAATGTGTGCGTGTGTGCTAATATTTGTGACTCCTGTTAAAGGTTAGGGATGAGGTGTGAATTGAGTTCAGGCTACAATGACCGGAAGTCAATGCGATGTCTTGACAAGGGCAGCAGCACAAACGTGTGTGTTTGTGTGTGTGTGTCTTTGACAGTTTCTTGTTTCATTCTCTGTCCAGGCCTCAGTAAAAATATAAAATCCTACTATAAGATTCTACGCAGTGGTGAATTCATACAAAGTGCCACAGACTGGTAGCCTGGGTGCCAGATGAACTTAGCCCCGCCCACAACATTTGAGTTCGGGAAGTTCGGTCTGGCATTGCTCCGTTGGGGAGAAACTATGATCGAACCAAAGCGGTTCGGATCCAATCAAATTGTCAGGGCGGGCTTCATATGATGATTGACGGATGATCTACAGTGACGTAATCAACCACGGCACCAAAGAGCGCTGCCTGCCGCTGGAGAGCTGAGATGTGTCGATGCCTGTCTGTTTCAGCAGACATCGACAGCGCATTAATTTTCAAAGAGGAACAGAGGAACGCGATCAAGGCATTTGTAGATCGAAAAGATGTTTTTGCCGTCCTCCTACGGGATTCGGAAAAAGTTTAATTTATCAGCTGGCCCCGATGCTGCAGCCACACAAGCATATGAATAAAAAGAGAGTGGGGGAGGGCGCTACGCTCCTCAGCACATATGAGACAAAAAAGACACATGTTGGGACGCTGTTGCAGTAAATGTTGGAGCAAGTGTATGCATGAAAAAAATGATTAACTGCCGTTTTGACTCCTCGCTGGCCTCCTGCAGAGCCATGACAGCGGAGCTCTGGAAGCGCAGGTCGGTCTTAAAATTCTGAGCGATTTCTCTCAACAGGCGCTGGAAGGGCAGCTTGCGGATCAGCAGCTCTGTAGATTTCTGGTAGCGACGGATCTCTCAGAGCCAACCGGCCCAGTAACGGTCCCGGGCCGGTAGCGGTGAGGCTTCTTAACGCCGCCGGCAGCCGGGGCTCTCACGAGCAGCCCTGGTCTCCAGCTGCTTCGTGGGGGCTTTGCCTCCGGTGGATTTAGGATTTCCATTGATTTATTTAGAGAGTGAATTAATTCGTGAAACAGACAACTGACAACAACTATGCGTCGCTTGACATACGTCACATACTACATTGCTCTGATTGGTTGTAGGTCTATCCAATTGAGCGAAGAGGCATTTTGTTTCCTGGTTCGGTTGAAACACGCCCCATAATCACAGCCCAATGGAGCGGTATCAGACTCATATTCTGACTAGAATATTGAGTATGACAACGTCAGGCTAACAGACTGGAACTCTCCAGGGAAAATTTGATATTTTTGTGGATACCTAACCAAGAGCGATGTTGATTATTTATACAGAAGTGAGGGAAGATACTGTTTATCCACTTAGTTTTACCACGATTCGTCTCAGTAGCTCCTCATAACCGATGTGTATTTTCAATCATTTCACAAAGCAACACTAAGGAAATGTTTTTATTATAATGGCTGCTCCATGTTGGTTTTTGGTGGATGCTATCAGTATACTGCTATAGTCCCACCTAGTGTGTGATGTTTAATGATTCATGACAGCCCGGGTAAGAGTGATAAGAGTGATACGTGTGAGTGTGATATTGTTGATGCATAACTACAAAAACTCGTGATTGAGTACTGCGGATGCACCATTGAGTCGGTCCTAGTGCAAGCAAGTTGCACACAACCTTTTCTAAGCCACACACAGACAGGAAAGTTTTACATTTGGAGGATTCTCTGATGACAACAGAAACTCATTAGATTGCATTATTTGAAATTAGTCTCAATTCCCACTCATAAATGTGAGTGCTAAACAAGGTTAATGTAAGGTTATAAATGAGCAGCCGCTTGAGAGGTTAATTTAGAGAAACATTTTCTTGATGGAGGGGGCCTCTGCTGATGAATTGCAGGGACTGTAAACCATGACCCCGTTTAGAAACCCCAAACCCTGCCTGGAAATTCTTCGCATTTTGCACCTCAGAATACTGCATCCATTAGCCCTCCCTATTGGGCATACTCACTATTTGTTAATATTGTTAATGTCCTTGTTGTAATAATTAACAGGAGACCCTCCAAACACCAACATGGCAGGGGCTCTACTCAAACCACCCCTCTGTGGACAAAGCAATGCCTGGTAAAACGGCTTTAGTAAAGGTAAGGTCTCTGGCTACGAAGACCTATATCTTGAATTACTTTCTTTTGGTAAGCTGGATTTTTTTATTTTTAACTGGTACCTTGCTGTTGCCTGGTGACCACAGCCAAATGCTTAAGCTGTGCCCCTTATCTATAATTATCTAGGCACGGCAGTTAATGTGCTGGCTTGGCTACTGTATTTTAAAATTGATTAATTTGTTGCCCAATTACTGTAGGTATGTTCTCAAGTTTTGAGGCCTCCATGTTTATGATCTGTGACACACATGTCCCCTGCCTTATGATCTAGAGTTGTGTTTGTAATACTTTGAGTTTTATGTCTGTTAAATGGTAAATGGATTTGTATTTATATAGCGCTTTTCTAGTCTGATGATGACCACTCAAAGCACTTTACAGTACAGTTTCACAATCACCCATTCACACACACATTCATACAGTGCATCTACTTGCAGCACTTTGTTATTCTATGGGAGGCCATTCAGGGTTCAGCATCTTGCCCAAGGACACTTCGGCATGCAGATTGTTTAGACTGGGGATCGAACCGCCAACCTTCAGGTTGGAGGACGACCACTCTACCCCTCAGCCACAGCCATTCCAACTCATAACCGTGGTCACACAATTGATATTGTTTTCACCCTTGGTCTGAACATCAATTCATTAGGCGTGGAAAACAAAATTAATTAAGACAGTTGTAGTCAGGGCAATTGGGGTAATGTGTAAAAGTAGTAGTCTTTAGACAAACTTTAACCATTACTTCATCTCTTCATGGAGTTCTTTTTCCCATTTCCTCCCATACTGTCAAACATCAGGTGCTATTTCAGATCAACAGCGAAAATTAAGCTGTCACACAGTGATAATTGACTCTCAGTCACTCTATATGTCGACCTAGATGTCTGTCCTATGTGATAATTGCTGCAAAGTCAAATATAGCCTTTATCTTAATTCGACATTAACCATCAGCACACACTGACTCTAACACACATATATGAATTTACACAAGCAGCTGCTGTCCCCTGTGTAATGCCGAAAAGAGAGGTGATAACAATATGTCTCACACTAATTTCTCTCCAACGATCTCCAGAACTGACAGAACACTCTTACATCCTCCTGTTGGTTTTAGTTAACGGCTTACTTTGGACTTGTTTGAGGTCTGTTCTATAAAACAAGGAAAATCATTTTCAAACCTTGATGTTGTTCACCAAAAGACGGAAAGCATACTTTCAATTAATTCATCCAGTGGTGGAGATGGTTTTGATTTTATTTGGCAATTTACTGTGGTATCAGACTTTTGCTGCCACCCTAATGCAACTAAGGTGAATGGAATTTGTTTGTGATGCTAAAAAGTATTCCAAGTATTTAAATTATCAGTGCTTACGGACACTTGGACAACACCACAGTAGCAGTATGGAGGCATTTCATTTTTGTGTTGTTTTTTTTTACATTTGAAGAAGGACGTTAGAGGAACAAATTGTCAAGGATTAATGGGATTCAATTCAATAGTTTTTTTTAGCGCATCTACAACATGCATTATCTCAGGGCACTTCACATACCTAAGGCAAACCTTAGAATATTATAGAGAAAACTTTACAGTTCGCACAACAAGTAAGCACTTATTGAGAAACCTCCAGAAGAACCAGACTCAGTGAGAGACCTGTTTCAACTAGTTTGGGGAGAGAGGAAAAGTGGGTGGAAGAGAGGGTCGAGAAGAGACAAATGGGGAAGGAGGGGCAAGAGCAGTTGTGTGATTTTAAAGTCTGTGAAACTGGTTATAATAATGAAAATAATTACGGTGATACTATAGGTGGAATAATGTTATTAATGACGGCAGCTAAAGTTAAAGTGAGTTGTTTCTGAAACTCTTTGTATTTGTGTTACGACCCTAGCTCATAGAGTGAAAGGGAAGTACATATACCAGTTCGAATTGGTTGTTGAAATTAAAGTTGTTTATTTACAGAGTTCAAAATGTGGTTTCAAAGTAATGAAATAGGCAAACAAGAGAAACGAAGGCCTGCAAGTGTTGCTTAAACAAACAAATAAATATAAACAAAAGAGGACTCTAACCTAGAGCTAATGATGTTACTCAAAGAAAACAACAGATGCAAATAAAAAGCTCCTCATCTTATAACTCTAAACCTGCCAACAAAAGATTCTGGACAGGAGTGATTTAATCACGGGAGCGGGATTGGGTGAGCAGGCGAGCAGCAGAGTTTTCGATGTACTGTAGTTTATTTAGTACTTGTTGATTCTGTAGGTGATGAATCCTGGTCTGGTTTAGTGATGGGCTATAACAGGCTATGTTTTTTAAAAACATGTGGGAAACTGCAGTTCTGGTGATTTGGTTAACGTGGTGTTAAAAGGAGAGCTTGCTGTCAAACATGACTCCAAAGTTGCGTATGTGTGGGGAGGGAGAAAGAGTGGAGGTGTCAATGTTATATCAGATTTATCACAGTTTAGTTTGTGAAAGTTGGTTTTCATTTGTCAGAGTGGAGGGAGTTAGCCTGGGTGCCAGACGAACTTAGCCCCGCCCACAACATTTTCGGTCGGGAAGTGTCGCTCCGTTGGGGAGAAATTATCTCCGAACAGAAGCTGTTTGTTTTCCACAAACGTGCCTGCCGCTGGAGAGCTGAGATGTTTAGATGCTGCCATTGAGTCTGTTTTTGGAAACATCGACAGCGCATTCATTTTGAAAGAGGAACAGAGAAACGCGATCAAGGCATTTGTAGATCGAAAAGATCTTTTTCTGTCCTTCCTACGGGATTTGGAAAAAGTTTTAATTTATCAGCTGGCCCCGATGGTCGCTTATTTAACATACGTCACATACTACGTTGCTCTGATTGGTTGTAGGTCTATCCAATTGAGCGAAAAGGCATTTTTTTTCCTGGTTCGGTTGAAACACGCCCCATAATCACAGCCCAATGGAGCAGTCTCAGACTCATATTCTGACTAGAATCATGAGTATGACAACGTCAGGCTAGGAGTGAGTAGCAGTGGTGAGGGATTTAGTGGAGATGTAGACCTAGATGTCATCAGCGTAGCAGTGGAAATGGAGACCATGTTGACGTATGGTAGTACCAAGAGGGAGCAAGTTGAGGATCAAGCGGACCAAGCACCAAATCCATGGTTGGCGGAGGTGCAATTATTGATACTGATAAACTGTTGTCTGCTTGTAAGATATGATTTAGGCTAGAAGAGAGCAGTACCGGTGATGTTGAGGGAGGATTCAAGGCAGGAAAGAAGAACGTTGTGGTTGATGGTGTCGAAAGCTGCAATGAGGTCAAGGATAATGAGAATGTTGAGGTGACCAGAGTTTGAGGAGAGGAGGAGGTTGTTTGTGACTTTGAGGAGGGCTGATTCTGTGCTGTGAGCGGAAACCTGATTGAAATGCCTAAAACAGATCGTTCGAGGATGTATGTGTAGTTTGGATGATGGACGGTAGCATTTAGCCATCAACACGCGGTACAACTTTATCGCCAAGTTTTAGCGATAATGGCATCGATTTAAACGATATGGCAATGTCAATATAACACAATTTTTTATCCAAGAGAGGTTAAAATCAGATTGGTTTTACACAAAAGGTGGTTGGGCAGTATGCAGGTCTAGTGGTTAGCACTGGTGGTTTATCAGGTTCAAATCCCAGTTTCACTGGGTGTTTGTGTGGAGCACGTTCTTGCTGTTTCACCGTTGCTTTTATTTGGCTTCCTCCCACAGTCCAAAGACATAGAGATTGGGTTTGCTTTAGACTCTAAATTGTCATAGGTGTGAATGGTTATTTGTCTCTATATGTCAAACCTGCCATTCACTAGCAATCTGTTCAGGGTGTACCCTCCCTTTCATCGAATGGAATTGGCTCCAGTGCCCCCTGTGACCCTCAAAAGGTTTCTAACTTCACTCTGCACCATAGACTGTAACAAAGCACAATCTCCAGCACACAAGCAATGAAAAATTGAACAGAAGTTACATCAGCACTCTCAAATTGTAACATATGGGGATCACAGATAGCGACACCAAAATCCTGACATCCTCCCAGTCAGCGTCACCCTCTCCCCCTCTATCTGTCTTTCAGGCAGGATCTCCTCATACATCTCTGAACTGACTTGTTAATGGCGTTGACTGTAGCCAAGAAAAAAAAACTATATTACTCAACTAGACAGCAATCATGGCAATACATGATCAATAAGTCAATTATCAATAAAATGTACAGACCACGCAAACCTAGAAAAAGTGACTTCAACGACCCTGATTCATCCGGACTGCTTGGCTCCTCTTTCACAGATCTTTAAACCAAAATTGTGACAGACCATTTTTTTTTATTCTATGAATGTCTTTTGCTTGTTATGGTAAAAATTAATACAGATAATAGCACTAATGATAATAATATAAAGACAGTATATTAAGTTAAAGGGCTGAATAAATATGACAGCGAATCTACATTGTGAAGTGCATCTCTGACTGGCACAGTATTTGAAAGGGGGACAGCTACACTTTATACTGTAAATCTGTAAAGTGTTTCCTCTTCTACAGGATGTATTTTATCTCAACATGGTTCCATCTAAGTCACACACACACACACACACACACACACACACATTTTATGATTAACATTTGTCTTGGGTAAGACTTGTACTGTCAGTTTTTAATTTCAGAAAGATCAGAAAAGCCCTGAAGGTTCTAAACATCTCCATGCAAATTATTTAACACATCCCCATACATAAACACTTAAGCAATCCATTATCACAGACAATGATGCACACACATACATGAACTAAGACGAAAAAGCACATTGTCATTTTATAATAAATATATAACATACTACTCTCTCTCTCTCTCCCTCTTTCTCTGTGTGTGTGTGTATATGTGTGGTATTGTTGCCTCACTAAATTTGACTGTGACTAAGTGAAGAGTTGTCTTCATTTGTTTTGATCTGAACCATTACTGTCCCCAGTGCCATTAGCTAGCGCCATAGGTCACACATATTAGTCTGACTGTCTCTGTGTGTGTGTGGTAGGTGTTGGGGGTGCATGTGTGTGTTGAGGGAAAGTGATGATGTTTAATATGGAGGACAAACCTTGCTGTTTCTTACTGTTTCTTACTGTTCTATTGCAGCACAGCATATTCTACTGTTCCTCATGCCAGCTGGGTGCTTTTCTATTGACCACTTTTGATGAACAGAGGAGCTACTCATGGAGGCAATTTAAAATACAGAAATGTCTACGGAATTTAACTGTTGTCATCCGTTGCAGAAGCAGCTGTTGACGGCACAGTGGCAGTATTGGTTAGTAAGAAGATGACCCCATCACATGAAAAAAGTCACAGTGACACTACATAGTTTGGACAGTATGTTTTCAGTGGCTCTGGTGCATATTCATTAATCTATCTATAACCTGACCTTGGGTACTGCAACGAGAGTAGGGAGTATCTGTGGAATGAGATGGGCTCTATCTCCTCATGGTGAACATATGTAATGTGTGAGGATGGTAAAAAATTCTATCACAGTATATAAAACCGTATTCTGCATTTTTGCCGGCTGTGGATGAGGTTGTACAGTGTTCGCTTCAGTCTGAGTCTGTCCAGGAGTATCGTCACTATAGTATAGTCTGTCTAATCCTATTGGGATTATTTCTTCATAGACTGAATCTTGGAGATGATTCCAAATGAGAGGATCTTGATAGCTGCAGGCTCTGGTTCCCTCTCTACATTTGGATATTTTAGGGACAAGTAAGGATTAAGCAGTAAGACTTGTGGGAGCACACTGCTCTTGTGGGGTGAAATGGTACTATGACCTCTTTAAGGTTCATTGGTCCTAAATCATTAAGGGTTTTTTTAAGTGAGGAAGAGCATTTTACAATTCTATTCTGCTGTTTGGCTATTCAGCCTTATGGCAAACTCATCACCTCATGAATGGTCACTATAGTCACAATATAAACATATTTGATTATAGTCTAAGTGTTAATGAAGATGGAGAAGGTGCAAAAATGCACATTGTTGAAGATATGTAAGGTTGATGATGACATGAGTCGTAGCCCAATTTAACCCCTGGGTATCATGCCACAGCTCTAATGGAATCCCTGTCTAATCCTATTATAGGAGATATGGAGATTTATTTATAGCCTAGTTCTTTCTCTGCTCTTCTGATGACTTACAGTCTCTGTTTCTACTGCTTCATACCTCAACAATTCGCTCACACTTACCTACCAATAGTCTTGAAAGGAACAGATTTTCAGGAAGTCATTTTTTATCAATAACCTCTCTAGCCTTCTATCACACCCAGCAAATGCAAAATATAGAGGGGTGGGTGAAGTGTTTGAGTCCACAAACGGTTCTGGAGTCTCAGGGGTAAACTTTGTTGCAGCAGAATCTAATGCAATTGAAGTCAATGGCGAGTCATTTTAAAACATCAGAAAAAACAGAACTTGCCTCCATTCTGTTTGTGTCGTCCAAGTGTCCACAAGCCCTGACATTTACAGCCTAACAGTGCACCGGAAGTGGCTAAGCTAGCGTACTTACAAACACGATTGTGTGTCAGAGGGTCCGTGAATGCACCTCGTAGGAAGATATCAGAAACATTTAGGCTTAAAACATGACCATTTTGGCTTGCGAACACTTGGATGACACCACATGAGTAATATGGAGGCATGTTATGTTTTTTCTGTTGTTTTATTACGTCTGAAGCTTTGGTAACCAGTTACTTCAATTGTACTGGATTCTACTCTAACACTGTTTACTCCGGAAACTCCTAAAGTGTTTTGTGGACTCAAACACACCCATCTCTCCATCGGCATAGTGGTGAGGAGATGATCAATGAATTCTCGTTTTTTCGGTGAACTATCCATTTAATGTCCTGTTTTACTGGTTGACACCTGAGAAACTGTATCAAATAATCAAATTTATTTCACAAATACATTATGTGTTTCTAGAATGTCATTTTATATACAGATAACAATTATTTCCAGTGATTGACCTCAAGCTTTTCTCTCGTTTTGTTCTACTTCAACTCGCCTTCTTGGCTTCTGGGAGTGTGAGAAGGCCTAATGGCTCCAATGGGAGTGACACCAAACTGGTTTTGATAAATTGTTTTTAAATTACAACATAATTTTATTTGGGCTGCAATTTTCATGAGACTCCCACTGAGAAGTGATTCCAGCTACATTGGGGTTGGCTTACAAACACACACACACACATGCAGGCTCTCACACACTCCTGCAAATGTGCTCATGCACATAAACTCAGAGTCATCTGCTTTAAGGAGGATAGTGTTACATGACCTGCAGCCCGGAGGCTAACCTAATTACCACCTCCAAACTACTAAAGTAGTCATTATGTACACTCTCTCGCTCTCTGTCTCTGTATCCTTGTCTTTTGCTCAGGTGCTGGTTTTTTTCATGTTCTTAAACTTGTCTCATTAATTTCACTTGATCATATCTGTTGTTTACCCTTTCACGTTTTTTGCCCAGTCTTCTCCCTCTTCTTTTTTTCCTTTGATTTATTGTGCTGCTTGCTCGTATTTTTCCTTCCCTCCACACTTTGGTTTTGTTTTTTTATTCCTATGTGTCTGCTGGTAAAAGCTTGAGATAGTTGCCTCCCTCAATATTACTAGTCAAACAGTAATAATGAGGTAATATTCTGTGCATGCAAAAACACACTCTCTCTCTCTCTCTCTCTCTCTCTCTCTCTCTCTCTCTCTCTCTCTCTCTCGTTCATGACAAACAAGGTTTGCAATGTAATATCAGTGATGAATGTCTAAATGATCTGTAATGATCCAGAGGCTCAAATCGTGTTTGCCTTGGCCCACTTAGGGAAAACACACACTTGCGCGTGCGCACGCGCACACACACACACACACACACAAACACACACCAAGGTTGATTCTCCCTCATGTTCATGTCAGTTAAGTACATTGATTAAAAAAGTACTCCTAAAAACAAAAACTCATGTTATTGCTGACATTACATTTGAAATTAAATTTTAATTCTCATGTGAAAGTATTCATGCTTTCTTACCTTTTATAGCTTTACTATGAAGCACTATCATTGAAAAATCACCATAAAACTTAAAAAGTCATTTTTCACACAAGTACACTGGTCTAACTGTTCGACATCCAACTCCTGATCAATCCTGTGGGGCTTTTAATAACAACATGACAAATCACAGCATTTTGTGTAATTAAGTTCTTTCATTTTACTCTATATGTTACTTTTACCATTATATTGCTGTTCTCCTGTGTCTCCTCTCCTATGCTCACTTCTCACCACAGGGAGGAGCCTCTGGGCCGTTTAAAAGTTAACCAGAGGTGATCATGCTTTCAACTTTGCCACTCCTTGACTCTGGAACAACATTCAATGAAACCCGCTAACGAATAAATGCCCATTTTTTATTGAAAAAGTTATCTCAAACACTGCTGTGTTCCTTGCAAACGATCTGCCTGCTCTCTCTCTATCTTTCTATGATCTCTTGTCCTTAACATGAATGAATGAGACATGGAATTGGAATTATTTGTCAATTTATAAATGAAGATTTTCATGTCTATTTTTTGGATTGATTTATTATTTGGGTAATTTTCCCTTCAAACGTGCAAAATATTGTATACAACCAAGTAATACATATTGCTATTTGCATATTTCAGTAATTTCATGACTTTAGAAGACTCATTTTGGACTGTAACTTGGACTCATGTATTCACTTTGAATTAAGCTCTTTGTCTTAGCATGACGTAGCATCCTCCCTATTAACAAATGTTCAAATTTATGTTAATAAATTAACAAAAATGATTATAATTAATTAACCCAAGAGTAAGCAGTCACACTGCACAAGCAAGATGGAAAGATGAGTCTGGCAGTGCACATCAGTGCATCATCAAACTCAAACTTGAAAGCATTAAGGGAAACATAATTTCAAATTCTGACTAGTTTTAATAACAAATTACTCCGATGACAAATTATATCAGCTGTCAATGAAAGGCCTAGACAGCTGTTCCTGAATAGGCCCCTCTGCAAGCAATCATGGGGAAGAGGGGGATGGGGGTGGAGAGAATCATTTTACGATAATACCATTGAACTATGATTTTGCTGGGCTGAATCACTGGCTGACAACTGTGACCAAAATATACCAGGGAAAACAATATATATATATATCAGAAAACTATGCTTTAGCTGTTTATTTGGAATTATTTTCATTCTCACATGCAACACACAGGTACACAGACAAGAGAGTAGAATAAAGGTACGTTTTTCTCACGTTTAAGAAAACTGCTTTGAATGCCACTTGCCTTCAGTTGCAGTTGAACTATAAGGTATGTCTGCTTGGAAGGTAACAACTTTGTGGATGATAGTGCAAGTGTGTAAAAGGGAGAACCCAAGCCCCAACCCAATCCCTCAGCCTAACCCAATAATTAGGCTGATTATGATTGATAGCAATTAAAGTAAACCTGGTTCTGGTTCCCAAGATATTGTGGCGACTTATAAGATCTATGCTGAAAATTTTGTTTTTATCGTCCAGTGCACATGCACCCTCACGTGGTTAGATCATGAACTGTATGTCAAATTCCCAAACAAGTACCTCACATACAAATATCCAAATAATAATCCACTCTGAACATAAACATAACTCCCTACATAATACAAAGTCTGAATGAAGTGAATAGTATCATGAAATACAATGAAACTAACTGTATGGTATTGTTTGAATTTTACAGCTTTGTGCACATATGTCAGTAAAAGTAGTAAAATGGCTCTGTTACTCTTATTCTCAGCCCGTGTTCATTTACAACAAAATTAAAACAAACAACTAAAGGCAAGCTTTCGAAAAAAACAGGCTGAAAACCACACAGCCTCATCTCTCGCTGCCGTTGATAAGGGGATACGGTTCAGCTGCAGCATGATCAGCTTGTGCCACATGGGGAGAAAAAGAAAAGCGCAGGGACAAATCCAAAACAAAACCAACGCAAGTAACTCCAGCCCTGGTCAATCCTCAGTAACTTGGATTTTGTGGACATTGAAAACATTTGTTTCAAAGCAATTAGAAGTGATCGACACTGCAACAAGTATTTGTGTGTATGTATTTACATGATTTTTGCTGTTCTGAGTTTTTTCCCATCATGTTAGCAGCAACTCTCTGAACACGCGACCCACAGAATCATGTTAAGTTTCAGTAAATCATCTCACACCTTTGAAGTCCATCTACCACATCTCAAGGTGTACAACAACACATACACACACTCACACATTCCCACACACAAACACACAAACACACACACACACACACACACACACACACACACACACACACACACACAGGAGTACAAGTGGACAACAGATTGCTATTGGAAGTTTTTATGATACTGCATTAAAAATAATATTCATTTCCTTTGAGCAATACAATTTCACATATGCTGTGGGACACAGTCAGCTCAATAAATGCATTTTTAACATAATTTACAGTAGTGAGTGACTGTAGGAGGTTCATTAGCCCTGGAAACGCTAAAGATAAAATCTAAACATTTAAACCATAGATTAACATTCCTTTCACAGACATATCACATACACACACACATAATTACATAATGTCTAGGTTTGATACAAAATATTGTCAATGTGATCTTTATTTAGCTCAGCAGAAAATAGAACAAGAATACCTCTTTTTTTATCAGTATATTGGTAACAATATATATAGTTATAATATATATATATATGGTTACAAGAGGTGTGATGTCCCTGCCTAACTGCTGAGATGCAGGTGTGGTGGACAGTAACTGTGTTTTCCCATGTGTCCTTGAAGGTACCAGAGGAGCACAGTGGTGACAGCCAGTCTATTCAAAACACCTTGGCAGAGCGCTCCCATAGGATAACAGCCCAGCCGTCTTTGCGCTCTCTCTCTCTCTCTCATTTGGACTCATCCCGGCTAGCGTTTACACGCTTTGCTTTTGTTTGACTTTTGTTATGCTTTTGCTCCACACCACCTTACACCTCACTATGCTCACACACTCACATCTACATTACTGATAGTACTGAGTTACACACTACACCTTTATCATAACCTCTTGGTTGTTTAATTTATAATAAATGAACTACCGTCATCCATTGTGAACATCTCCATATTTCTCATGACCTGGGAGCCGGGCTATGATAGAAGTCTTTTTTTTTTTTATCTGCTCATGTTTTAATTTCACACAAATTATATATGCAGTATTTTACTTCCACCCCTGTGATAATGTAAGCATGCAGTTGGGTATGGTCGACAAGATTGACAAGTGCATTCACATCTTTTCCCCTGCTGGGTCTGTGGCTCTATACTCACTACGACTGTGACCAAAGAGAATGTTTTGGATGTAAAGTATGGCATCTGCAAGGCTACACTAGTGTTTGCAACTGTGTTTGATGAGAGAATTTTGATTAAGTAAAATTACAGATGTCAATATGAGAAAGCTCACTTTGTGAGATCAGAGCGATTCCCTTGTGGCCGAACCAGGGTGACTTGGACCATCCAGTGTCCTTTGAAAAAGGCGCTTCTGGCTGTAGTCACATTTAAGTTGTGACAAGTATGAGGAGTAAGTATTTGCAGCATGTAAAGATGAGCAATTATGTCAGAATTGGAGAGTATTTCTTCATTAAAGAAGAGCAGCATCCAAGACTTAAGGCTGGCCCTTGCCTGGATTTGGCAGTCCTGATTGATGGTGATATTACAAATAAGAATTGGCTCTATTCTGCTTTCAAAGTCCCATTAGAGATTGTTGCTTTTTTTCTGAATAGATTTTTTATTTCTACTCTTGCTTTTATTCAGATTTTCTGTTTGCCAACAAGATAAGAGTAGTTCTGAAAT
Source organism: Limanda limanda (assembly GCF_963576545.1). Classification (NCBI taxonomy): domain Eukaryota; kingdom Metazoa; phylum Chordata; class Actinopteri; order Pleuronectiformes; family Pleuronectidae; genus Limanda; species Limanda limanda. The sequence continues at coordinate 32,046,736 of NC_083637.1, read as the reverse complement.
GACACGGATTGGTGGCTTACTTTGACAAAGGGGAAAATAAATTTGCACCATAAAAGTAAGATGAGATAAAAAAAAAAAAAAACACTAAGAGAAATTTGTGAATATTAGTGTCTTCACTGTCTTTGTCTTGCTCTCTTTATGTGTTTTTTGCTGCTGCTTTATTTGATCTGAGGGGCCAATGCTGAATTCACCTCCCACTGTGTGTACTTGCGAGTGTATATGAATGGTAGCCATGTCCATCCAAATGACCTCTCCTGGGGTAATGGCTGCTGTCTCTATTTTATGACTTGTCATAAACACACTCATGCACACACGCAAACACACAAGCACGTACACACGCCCACACTCTTTCTCTGTCACACACACACACACACACATATACACACTGTACGGTGAAATATATTCTCTTTACATGATCCCATGTGTGTGAGTGTGAGTACCCAAACCAAGGAGTTTTCTTAAGCTGCAATTTACTCCAAGCAGGGGTAAGAAATATATGACTTGTTTAACATCCAAAAGATGAAGTTAGTATATTTTCAGCAGAGGGTAGACGTGATACATTTTGTATAAAGCAGACAGACAGACAGACAGACAGGAAAGATCTGTTATGTAGGACAAGGTGTTAATATCCCTTTCTGCATACTCGAGACTCCGTGGGCTGGTCGAATGATTACACACTATAACTGCTTTCAGACATGCCCTCAAATCAGCATCTGCATTTAGCATTTTGTGTGTGTGTGTTTGTCGGGGGAATGGGGGTCCGGACCCCCCCATCATTGGAGTCCTCATTAACATTGCAAAGATAGCTATAAGTTTACATAGTATAATAACATTGTTTGAAACCACTCTCTCATTGATTTCTTACCTCCAGGAAGTAGCAGCTAGGGATGAGCGAGTACAGCATCATCTGTATCTGTATCTGATACAGGAGACTGTGTACGATGCTGTTTGCTATTTCCCGGGGACAAGATTGACAGGAGACGCGGGTCTCTCCTGCTTCGGATGAGGATAATTAAAAAAAAAAAATCTCCGACAGGCAGAGACGCAACACGAGTCGCTTTCTACCAGCACCACGTCTGAACGAACCCACGTTTAACAGAACTCTACTGGTTAATAAGTAAGTACAAACTGAAATAAAAACAAACTTCAAGCTGAAGAAACCCTAGAGGCAGGAGGCAGGAGTTGCAAGTAACCAAATCTAGTTAGAACAGTCCGTGGGGATTAACCAATGGCTTTCAGGATTACCAACCTTCCCTGAGAGTTGTTTGGATGGAACATATGGTTGTCATCACCGGCCACGGTTAAGGTTGTTTTACCAAAGGTTTTTTCTCAGACACCTGACGATGGTGCTGAAATTACCAGTCTGACACTAGGGAACACATTCACACTGCACAACTGAACAAATGTTGAAAAAAATGAAGAGCATGCGCCTGATGTGCCTTCCTCAGAAGGCTCTTCTACAAAGAGAGGAAGAAAACCAACTCTTTTTACATATGACACTAGACGAAAAAGCAGAATTACTGTCACACGAGATCTCTTGGGACAGACCTAATCCCCTGCCTTTACCTACGGTTTCCACGACGTGACATCCGCGTTCACCAGTGATAATAAACTAAAGGCCGATTTATACTCGGCTTTTTACGGACGCACGCACGCGAGCGACGCAACACGCCCCTCGCGTACTTGCGGGGGGCGTGTTGCGGCTTGCGTGCGTCAGCCAATTTTTCTGACTATACGACAAAGCGACGCGAGCCTCACGCAGCCCCGGGGGCTTGTGATTGGTCTGCTTACTTCATCCCGTCCGGAGTCGCATTTCCGGTTTCAATCCCGGAAACTGCGGAAGCCACGGAAGATTTCGAAGAACGAATATGGACCAAAATAGAAGAGCACTTGGCAGAAAAGATCCGAAACTATGACCACTAGTATAACCCGTCACTGACCGGCAGATTTGTCCGCCAGAAAAAGGCTCTGAGGAGCCGCTGTGGCGATGTCAATAAACGTGTGCCACACACGAAGAAGAGCCGACTTCAACAACAAACATTACTCCGCCTAGTGGTCTGGCGGTGAATTGTGTTGCAACCCGCGCAACTCTGGGGGAACTATAAACCAAAACGAGTCCGTAGAGGCTGCGTGCCTGCGTGTGTGCGTGCGTAAAAAACGACTATAAATCGGCCTTAAGGGAAGCGGCGTGAACGGACCATGTGGGGGATCTGGAGAACAAAGGAGAGAGCCGGGGGGGGGGCTCGCGGAGCGGCGGTGTGATTTACTTAGCATAGGAATCGGAGTCAAGCCGCTGGCAGGAGCCTCTCTCTACTCACCATTGGAGGAAACCACAGACCCTTGAAACGAAAAGTCACTTGTGATTGGCTGGTAGAAGTGTTGCTATTGGTCACCCTGGGTCATTGCATTCCACACGTGGGGTAAGCCCCTCACACACAATATTAATAATAAAAATGTATATATAGTGGTTACTAATAATGTATACATTAATATTTATTATTATTTATTAGTAAGCCTTTACCAAAAGCACTGCAGTTAATTAAGACTATACATTCATGTGATGCTTGATGTTATAGGTGAACATATTGTACAGGGAACAAACGGGAACAAGGTATATGTGGAGTCAAAGCTTTATTTACATACAGCACAAATATTGTACAAACACAACTGGCCTAGCTAGTGAAAAACTCAGGTGAAGCTTGAAATGTCTGTCTGCAGCCTCTGGGTCATGACTTCTTTGTGGGACTCTGCCTGAATCTTCTCCAGTGTGTAGACGTCTGTGGTGTGTAGCCGTGAGATCCAGTGTAGCTTCCAGTCTTAAATGAAGTGTGGGACACAGGTCGGTGCGCTCCTGGCTGTGGAAGGATGGATCCATGTCATCTGTCCCGCTTCAATCAGCTGTAAACACAATCAGTAAAATTAGCAAAGTTCAATGACAACATACACCTTTACATGTAACTGGAAAATTATTTAATGAATATAACCTTACCCTCTTTCTTCTCCGACAACTCCTGAACTCCTCAATGCTGATGCAAAGTCTGGTTGGATCAAACTGGCTCATAGTGTGTCTTACTACGTCATGGACAGGCAGCTGGAAAACAACATGAGTAACATGATTTTATTATTAATAAACGGAAATAGCCGCGCTGCATCACCGTTGGAAGATCCACAGCAAAAAAACACCAAAACAATTCCTGAACAGTTACTTACATTCAATGGCTTAATTTTCCGCACTTTAAATCCGGACTTTCAGCGTCTCGGCCTAACACGTAGTGACTGCCTCGTTGTGTGTGTGTGTGGGGGGGGGGGGGGGGGGGGGCTCAGGCTGTGAAAACATACAGAGAAAAAAGTCACGTTGATGAAAAAACTTAACAAGAACAAACTGTTACATCTAAGTTATTCATACATATTTACACATGCACTAGTTCTGTTCAAGCGCTCGAGCAACTTTCTCGCTATCCCAAAGTTGCTGGCCTGCTTTTCAGTTGTACGAGTTAGCTTAGTAGTAGCTAGCAATGGCGTCTCCCTCTAGCTTAGCTCTCACCTTAACTCAGGGACTGTGCGCCCGTCTTCTCCGCCTCGAGTCGTCCACACCGGGCCCGCGGCTCTGCTTACACACGCACTCATCTTCTCCTCCAGGGAAACAGCGTTGTGTCGACTTCCTCAAGTTATTTACCCGGAAAACAGAGTCACTCGTACGGAACAAGCTTAACACGAGCCGGAGGTTTCATGTCTGCGGGACACTCATTGACGCTGCATTGCATTTACGAGGCTGTGATTGGACGAGCCCATCAGGTGATGATGCAAGCGGGTGACGTGAGGTTTTCACAGTAAATCTCCACAACTGTCCTTTTCATCTTAAAGCAGCGGTTAAAACAGCTTTTAAATTGCAACTTCATATGGGATGAGTATGTGACTGAGGCCCAGTTTATTCTTTCTGGTGTTAAGTAATTTTACATACGTGATTCTCGCTGTTCAGTGTTGGTAACCTTATAGTTGAATGCACTTATTGTAAGTCGCTTTGGATAAAAGTGTTGACTGTTTTAATGGAATACTGAGAAAGTTTAATAACAACAATAAGACAATTGAAGTTCAAATTATGAAGGTATTTCAGCTCTATATTGTGTCTTCTTTATATTTAAAATAATAATCAAACTGAGTGGAGATGTATGTTGTAGCCAAACAGGCAGCTGCTGTGTTTTGTCACTGTGCAGTCCATGGGAGATTAAATATTACACTGAAAAAATAAATCAATGAATGTTTCGTAGCAATTTTGAAAGTAGTGGTGAAAAGGTAGCATTTATAATTCATGGAAAACAGCTTAGTTTGCCATTGACATTTAAATATGGTGCCAGTATTTTGGGAGGACAGATGTTTTTATGGAAAACTGGGAGAAGTTTGGAGCTTACAGGGCACAGACACATCATACCCAGCATCATTTTTTCCTGTTGAGCGGATTGCTGGTAGATGTGTGGTTAACAAATCCTCTGTGCATTTAACCAGCACAATTGAAAAAGTGACTGTAATCATGCCACTCAGGTTTTTTTGATTCAGGATTGTTTTGGATGACAATAAAGTTTTGAAATAAAGTGCATTGTTTCATTTGACAGCATTGACCTTTGTTAGTGGTATACAATGTAATTCATTATAGCACACTTACTTATTTAAGAACAATTTACAATTTCAGGTTTTATATATATTTTAAGCCTGGTACTCAGCCAGATAGTTAAGTTGGTGCCTCTTAGAAAAAGGTGTTATCTGCGCTGAGGGAAACTATCCTGATTTGCATTTGTTAAGCTCAGAGCATTGTCATTTGCATGTGAAAGCCTCCTCTAGGCGAAGGAGCAGGGGGGTCACCTCACAACAGATCTCAGGCTTGAAAACTGCAGGAAACTTGTAAACTTGCTTCAATTCCTGAGAGTTTCCTTTGCTGCCTGCAGATTCGTGTGAAAAGCCGTTAACCGAAAAATGCTCTAACAATTTCCACGACACTTAATGACACAAATTCTTCTTTTAATGCAGTGTGAGAAATGGGGAGATTCTTACAGATATCAACATGGTGCTTCTGGTGAAATATCAAAATGCGATTTGTAATCAAACCATCCTACCATCTGAGCCACTGCCGCCCAAACACGGACCAAACAAAAAACATATGTAGTAGCCATGTTGGTGATTTTTTTTACTTGGCTGCCATTTTGTGGCATGACAGGTCTTTTTACAGATACCAGAGCAGTGGTTTAAAAGGGTCCTAAGATCATTGCAATGGGTGTTAGGCCATGGAAGTAAATGTTTGTTTTAGCTAATGTTGATGTGGGGTCACATGCTACAATTAATATATTCTGTATGTTCTAAACCAAACTTCTGATGAAAAACTATTACAAAAGTATTCAGCAACATAATATTGGTAAGGTGGTGTCATCCTCATTGTAACTTTCCAAAACCGCAGTTTTCTGAGTAAGAGAGGACATGTAGTTCTGACATGTAGGATGAGTATTGAAGATGTACTGAAATGTTGGGCATGCTTAGAAAGTGTATGAAATCATTAATCTCTACAAACATATATCATTTTAAAATGGCAAAATACATTTCTGGCAAACAATGACATGAGAAACACACACAACAGGACAAAGCTCTGTTATTAACAGATGAATAGACTGAGAGGAAAAGCAATTCTCAGCACATAAGGAAAGAGGGAACAAGAAGAATAATAGAGTTGAGAAATGAGAGATGAGATAAAGAGAGGATTGAGAAAAGGACAGAAGGATTTGAGGCAAGCACTGAAATCATGGGATAGAAAGGAAAGAACAGAACGAAAAGCTTAGAGGATATAGATCGGGATAAATTAGGTAAAAAACAGATAGTGTGTGTTTGGGGGGCGGGGGGTTGGGGGGGGGAGCGACACAGAAACATAAGAACATAGAAAGAGCGAGAGGAAAAAAAAGGGTTAGTGTATGAACAAAGTAAGAGTAAGAGGAACGGCTAGTGGAAGGAAAGGTTTCAGGGTCAGGAAGAGAAACAAGTTAAGGGAGTAATGAGGGAGAAAAGTGATCAAAGGAGGACAAAGGTGAAGAAAAAGAAAGGGGGAAGGATTAAAAAAAGGAGTGGAAAGCTTTGATTATGTACAACATACAGATAATGGAAACAAGGCATGATAGACCAGAAGACAGTACAGACCAGGACAAAAGCTGGCTTAAACTGAACTTTTCTAATTCAAAGTCCCTACAGTGTCACATAAAATCTTCCACAAAGCTCTGCATGGTCATTTCTCATTGATGGAACTCAATTTCATACTTAGACCAGAGAGAAAAAAAAAGAAGCAATACATATACGTATGTGGTAAGGACTGTGCTCCAAACTTTGAAGTCATTAGGCAAACAGAAAACCACAATGTGACAGTTCTTCCCTCCTGTTGTTAGGCAGTGTTATTCAGAGTACTCTCCAGACATGCATATTGTATTCCTTAGAAATTCTTCCATACATCATTAGTGTCACCTACAATGTTGGGTGCACCTGTTTAAGTTATTGTGCATAAATGTCTGTCAGTGTGTGTATATTTGTATTCTGTCATACAGATATGTGTGTGTGCATACCTTTGTGTCTGTATGTATATGTGTATGTGTATAGGGCTGCATAATGGGTCCCTTGTGTTTGTATATCTTAGACATAGTGTGTTTGGCCTTACATGTGAATGTGAAATTACGTATATATAGTATAAACACATGCACACAGTGTGCTGCTGTGAGTCTACCTCACACAGTGGGATGTAAAGTAGTGGCTTTATAAGTATGATACTGTCACTAAGTAATTGTATGGAGGAGCCTTAGGAGATGACAACATATTAAAAAACATAAAGAAACTGATTTTGATGTACAATAAAACAGCTGCTTGGTGCATAATGCATGATACACTTCTAACCACTTCACTTCCTCTCTAACATCCATAAGCTTGCTGCCCTCTGCTGCAATGCAAAATTTTCAGTATTGCAATTGTTGGATTTTATAATGGTTAGCAATTGCAGCTTTACGCTATGATTTACCATCCTCCGACCTTTCACTGTAACACCAATAGTCTGAACATTTTATTCTGTTAAAAGATCTCGAAATATTTCATCACTTTCTGTATTGAAATCAAATCAATACAATAACAAAAGGTAAACATGGCCAACACCACATCGCTGTTTATTTGCTCAGTGTCTCATTTAAAATGAAGAATCACTGGCTGCTTTGTCTCCTGTTGGCACTAATACTGTGTGCTCACTGTTTCATGAAACGTTCATCATATGTGTGTGTGTTTCTTTCGCGATGAGATAAGACATTTATTGAAAGGCATCCTCATAATTTTTTTCACGGATGCTTTCCTGACTGGATTTTTAAGGATTTCCCCACTGATTTGTATTCATTACTTCACGGATAAGTTAAAAATGATGGTCTTGCTTTGAATTTTTTTCACACCCACACACTGAGAATGCAACTTATTTTGTCATGGACATGCTGTGCACAATTATAGGTATGGGTATATCAGTCATGCACATGCACATATTTACAGAGCAGCATCGAGAGTTATGCCTGTCTTTGTTTATACTGCTTATGCAGGATAAAACTCACCTGATCTACTCAGCAGTAAGCCATCACCACAAACGCTTCAATTTCTGTTTTTACTGTATTTACTGTTTTAACAAATCTCCGGCCTTCCACTCCGCATTGTTCTGACTGTACCATTCGAGAGATTCAAAAATCCAGAGAATAGCCAGAGAACTACATAATCAACATTCATTGACATTTTGACTGTGGACTGACAGCTATCATACTTTTCAAGATATTTTTGTGAAGCCTGGTTCAGATGAATCTGAACGTTGCTCTGACACACAGTCTGAACTCTTGGCTCACTAACTCTTAATTTGTGTAAGTTTCTGTTTGGGGTCATTAGCCAAGGTGGTTCACATACTTCCAATGTACACTGTTGTCTTGATACTGCCACTTTAATAGTCTTTGCACATGTTGAACAGTGTGCAAAGGGTCCAGGCATAAGCAGTTTTTATACTTAAACAGTTGTTACCATTCATTAAATCATTTGATAGAAATGTTGAACCCTTTGTCAGATTTATGTAGGGCTGAAATAATTATATTGAATTTCGATAAATCAATTACTAAAAATCTTCGATACAAATGTGTGCGCTGTCTGGGAGCACACACACACACACTTTCTCTTGCTTATTGTTCTGGTGTGTCTACGCCCCTTGATCTCAGGGGGAAGTCGGGAAGTAGTGATGTGTCGGTCGTGAACGATTCGTTCATTATGAACGAATCCTTACAAGGACTCGGGAGTAACGAGTCCTCCCAAAGAGAGATTCGTTCATTTTCTTGCGGCCACGCATCGGGACTGTTCCATAGGCTCAGTCAAGGAAGCAGAAATCATTCGTTCATTTCCCTACTGGGTCTTCGGGTACGGGTCTTTGGATCATTTTTCACGTGACCTGCATTGGCTCAGTAGAGGAGCGCTGGAGCTGTGGCCAGGGACGTTCACTGTCTCCCGGAGAAATGAGCACTCTGTGTTTTTAGTATAGAAAGACGTGAATTATATTCGTTCACAAGTCATAATGACTGGTTTTGTTATTTTCACTTTACATTAACACTTACAGTTTAGTTCAGTGTAATTGTTTGCCGTGATAATTAAATGCCAGTGTGATAATAAATGACAATTTCAAACCATACAAACTGTAATGTTGTACTGTATTTAATAGAGGTTTACTTTAAAAAATATGATCTGCAGTAAACTGTAAGTGTAAAGTGAAAATAACAAAACCAGTCATTATGACTTGTGAACGAATATAATTCACGTCTTTATACTAAAAACACAGAGTGTTCATTTCTCCGGGAGACAGTGAACGTCCCTCGCTACAGCTCCAGCACTCCTCTACTGAGCCAATGCAGGTCACGTGAAAAATGATCCAAAGACCCGTACCCGAAGACCCAGTAGGGAAATGAACGAATCATTTCTGCTTCCTTGACTGAGCCTATGGAACAGTCCCGACGCGCAGTCCCGTGTCCCCCCCCTCGCCCCCGTTGAAATGAACGCGTGACTCGAAAAAAGATTCATTCATTTTACTGAACGAGATTGAAAGAACCGGGTCGGTAAAAAGATCCGAACTTCCCATCACTATCGGGAAGGCACACAAACATGAAGATGGATCTTCACCCAGAGTAAATCAGGTAAATGAATACTGACGATTTGTAATGGATAACTTTGGCCACTTATACATTTGATGCTTCTCTATTTGCATTCGTAATGTTTTTATCATTTAAAAAGTTAATTTATTTATTCAGGTTCGGGAGCAGGGCCACAGGTTAACAACAACCAAATCTTAAATCACCTGTAATGCCTACATATACCCTATCAACCAATTATAATCTGTTTGTCTAATATCCTCTGAAGATAGACCGTAGTTCACTTGTATGTCCATGCTATAACATTTCTTCAAGAACACGCTTATGAACGCTAAACTCATCGTGGATCCCACTGCAGGTAAACTTGCCTGACTAGCCAATTCTGTTCGCAGCTGGCCATCCTTCAGTCACTATAAGCAGTCAGATTATGGATGAGCCTATCCCTCTGTCCTCTCCCAATCTCATTGACTCTTGTGTAAACAAAGGCCAATAACTACGAACACCACAGGCCTGACTGGGGACCAACCCTGTTCATATCATAGTCTCTTTCCAATGCAGTCACTGGAAAATCCACCACGACACGGCCGACCCTCCTTTTTGATTTGGCCACCTATGTGGTCATAAATGGGGCTTGACATCAGAGACTGATTGTCCGTACGTTTCCCACCTTCAATGACTCCTGGAACGGAAAGGCATTCCCTCCCACTGGAGTGACAATGAAGCAAAACTGTTTTATCTTTACTCAGCGTCCATCAATAATTTGTCAACAACATGCATCAAGCGTTCCATCTGCCACAACAATTAAACCAGGGAACATGCCACATTTTTGAAGACCATACACCATGGGTTCCCCAAAATCCATCCGAACGTTAAGACTTTCTAGAACAGCACTTTGGCAAATCCATTAAGGTCAATGTCCTTACCACTACTCAAAATCATCCAAAATGGAATTGTGTTCACTTTCTCACCAAAGGCCTCACACGAGTTCCATTCAGGTATAGAAGTACTTTCTCGTTCTGATTTTTCTTTGCAGCACACAACTATTTGACCTGCCATCATCATCATCCATCTGGTGAGATACAGAGCTTGGTTTTCTAAGACAGACATAATTTAAGGTGTCTTACCATTGGCCACAGAAACAGGCCCAATGTCTTTGACTCTCTTTCAGAAGATTGTGTTGGATCCACTAGAACAAAGACTCTGTTACATATAACATCTCTCAACAATCTTCTCATCATAACTCTAGCTTCATTTTCTCAGTATGGGCTTTGTATCGTTACAGATGTTTTGTCGGAACTCAGTGTCCCACTTTCTGAATATGGAGTTAACCTGGACTCAATTTACTTTAAAGCATCTGCCCACAGAGAAACATAACCCACCTCTATGCTCCTGTCAAACAGTCTCTTAGCAGTTAGATGCACCAAATGCCAATTACTAGCCATTCCTGGCTACCTCATTTAAGCCATCCACATTAATCTTCAAGTTAAATTTGGTATAAAAGCTACATCTATCAACTTCACACAGACACATCTCTTGCCATATAATTCAGTGGCTGCAATAGAAGAGGATTGTTTACTTCTGCTGGGCCCTCAGAATTGAAATCTTTAAATTCAGTCTCACTCTCCTTCATCTGTGCTCTATGAGCTATACCCGATCACTATAGCTGCCATTCTTTCAGGGCATTAATGGTTTAAAAGGTCTAAAATAATTTATACGGACAACACTGCATTCATTGAGATCATAAATGATAATCATAATAATCTCTCATGCCTCAGCTATTACTCAGTTTCAGTACAGCACAGACTCACATCGCTTTTGGCTCAACATCAGTTGATCCTGAAAGAACAACAACATAGCTGATTATTTGTCTCCTTTATCTTCCCAGGAATTCAGGCACACAGAATTGGACACTCATCGACAACTGTCCAACCATTTTTATTTAATCAGGGCCTCTACTGTCCACGTTCTTCGTCATTAGTCTCTCAACCATATTGCCCCTATACCTGCAACAATAACCTCCACCAAGCTTGAAGCAGACTTGACTTGACATTATAATAAGAAAATCAAATTTAAACTTTGTTACATGGACATGTAAAAACTACCTGCTTGAAATTACCTTTTATAAAATGTTGATATTTAAGAGTGATAAATATGGATGTAAAGATGCTATTATTGATAGCATCCATATAACAACAACAATAATAATAATAATAAAAAAAAATATGAATAATAATTATTGAATCCTGAGTGCTCAGTGGATAATGGGAGTTCCCCAAGTAGTCTAGACCTATAGCAGCATAAGGGATGGTCCAGGACTCACCTGATCCAGCACTAACTATAGGCTTTATCAAAAAGTATTAGGTTTAACCTTAAATGTAGAGCTGGTGTTTGCCTCCCGAACACAGTCGGAGCTGGTTCCACCTGAGGGGAGCCTGGTGGCTGAAGGCTCTACCTCCCATTCTACTTTTACAGATTCTTGGAACCACAAGACAGCCTGTGTTTATGGAGCAAAGTGGTTCTATTGGGACAATACAGTGTTATAAGCTCTTTGATATGAAGGGTCTTGATGGTTAAGGACTTTATATGTGAGGAGCAGGATCTTGAATTATATTCAGAATTTTACAGGGAGCCAATGCAGAGAAGCCAAGACAGAAGTAATGTGATCTCTCATTCTAGTTCCTGTCAGCACTCGTGCTGCAGTATTTTGGACCAACTCACAGTGGAACCTTTGATTTAAGTTTGTTCAGTTATGTCCTAGTCAAACACAACTCCAAGGTACCTCACAGTAGAGCTAGGGGCCAAACTTACACCAAGTTGACTCTCTGGTCAGACATTGTTTCTCTGAGATGTTTAGGGCTTTAATATGACTTTGCACCGTAGTACAGAGCAAACTAAGTAACAAAGAAAAACATAGGATATAACTCAAACAAAGAAATATCTGAACAATGCACAGGGTCAGGACTATGTGTGTGTCTGTTGTGTCTTTTTTGTGCATCCACATGATTTATTCTTCTTGTGAATGGATCTTCACAGCACTGAATATATACTGTATAATAACCTCTTTTGTACCTCACTGTACAGTTAATGGTGAAATTTGTGTTGCTGAGTGTGTCACTGCCACTTGTACAAATTGCACTGAATGTTAGTGTGTAAGTGTGATTGCACAGGTACAGATGCGTTTCCTTGGATGTGGCAGCGTAGCCATACTAAACAGTCATGTTTCCTCATTTCACAGTACAGGGACCAGAGAGAGACAGTGAGACATGTCAGTGTTAAGTGCAGTAGGAAAGTAGATTGGTTTGAGAGTTATACAGAATCCCTTGCTGCAGGTGCTTCTATGTCTGCTCAAGTGTAAATGTCTTTGGCGTGTGTGTGTGTGTGTGTGTGTTTGGGGGGGGGGGGGATCTTCGTGCATTTTGTGTGTGGTTCAAGCTTTTTCAGATTATTTCATTTTGGGTGTAACTCTTACTCCATGCATGTTTCTGTGCGAGCATGTGTGATGCATACAGCTGCTCCATCAGAACAGTTAATACATGTGAATGCAAGCTCCAAATAGAAAAACATTGGCAATTTCTGGATGAAAATACCATCACACGCACGCACACACACGCGTAGCACTGATGCCTGCAGTCATTCTGAATGTGATATCCTTGTAGATATTGCCTACAGCTTTCTCACTTGTACTCTCTCAGGGTGCATGCGAGTAATAAGCTGAATGTAGCTGACCAAGTGTGTATTTGTGTCCATGTGAGAGTGCACGCTCCACTGCCTCCTCCATCAGGCTGTTATGTGGCTATTTCTCATGGATGTGATTAGCTGCCGACAGGAGCCCTCTAGTCTGTCAATGTAATGTATAAGAACAGTGTGACATCCACACTCTGCTTCAGCCAATGAACAAGACCAAACCGACTTCCATCCAACCATATTCGTTTTAAAAAATCACAATTTATTTTAGCAGCTGAGGTGCAGAAGAAAAAAAACTTCAGTCAAAGCTTTATATGTATTAAGTATATATGGCTCCCACTTTCAGGGAGGAGCACCACACATTATGCAGGTAAAAAAGTATTATATAGTTCATACAAAAGTAATGTAAAATTAAATAGAGAAAATATGTGTTTTTCACCTAATCATTAAAACCATACAGGTATCAACAGTAAACATATATAAGTGTCACAAGTATTTTGATGTCTTGTGAGAAAAGTTGGGGTTTTATACACATTCTATATATTCCTCACACAACTGCAAAATAAATATACAATTTTTTATTCTGACATATACAATTACAATTTGAGCTGAAATCGTAAAGGGTAGTAAGTAGTAAATATTCAGTATTTCACACTGAAATATGTTGTAATACTAAAATTCACATCACTGCAACTCCAAAACTGGTTGAGTAAAAGGTGCAAGCGCTGCTATTGCTGCCATTATTACTCTCCCCAGATGCAGCTGAATGCAACAAGTTCAGTTGAAAGGAATTCTGGGAAATGATGAGGACTAAAATTAGATTGAGCTGGCAAAGAGAAAGTGGGCCAAGTCGGCAGTTTGAGGAAACAGTAAATCTCCGCTCTCCATCAAACAATAAGTGTTTAAAAGCACTAAGGATCACAGATCGATGAGGTCTAACAGAATAGAAGTGGTCACAAGGGGATTTTTGTCCTTTCATAATGTGAAATTATATAGCTGACACTACAGCTCAGTCTCTTGACACTTGTACGACACACTCAATGGGAAAGGAGGTTGTGTGGATTTTTTTAAAAACTCCAGTGGCTAAAAACTGCTATTTCTAAAATATGGTCACAAGGATTTTTGTTTTTTTTAATCATAAATCATACATCATATATCATAAATCATGATCATCATGATCATCATGATCATCATCAGCAGCATCATCATCATCATGACCATCACAATCACCATTGTAATCATTGTCTAATTTCCAAGTATATATTAATTGATTTCCATATGATCACTTGGAGTTCTAGGTTTAGATTCGTTAAGTTTCTTTTTTAAATTAGCATGGCCCCTGACCTCTGGCATAGGTAATTTTAAAGTGGCTCATTTTAAGAATATTCAAAAATGTAAAGAAATTTTGATTACAATGTTGTGAGTTGTTTTTGTTACCATATGTTTGCCGATGACCATTCCTTAGATCCTGTTTGTAAGGCACTCACTTTCTGAATCACAATTAAACTCATGATTACGTGTGTAGTTGAAATTAACACTCGTGATTGCTCAGATGCTTTCCTGAGATTGACAGACAGATTTGATGGACTACAATGGGCACTCTGATCAAGTTCTGAGTGCCCAGATCAAATAGTGACAGCTCAAATGAATGATCACAACAACTACATGCTTCATCTTGCAACCCTACTGATGTAGCATGTAGTCACATCAGTGATAGTGTCATAGTGACCCAATAGTGACCCAATACATGTGTCACAATAAAAATTTTGTTAACAAACTGAATTTGGAATTATTCCTTGGCAATTTGCATCTCGCTGCCAAGGTAATAGTCAAGCACATCAGTAACATCTGGCTGCTAGCTGGAACTCATTTCCACAGTTTCCCGAGCTTCTGATCCAATACCACTGACTCTCTGTTCAGCTCACAAAAGAACACTAATAAGGCCAGACTCTTACATTACTTTTAATATTACTGTTGCTCATAATGATAAACCAAATATTCCAATATGTGTGTCATTTTGCTGTGGGTATGTTAACATGTCTATTAAGTTGCTAGGAGCAACAGCACTAAACCCGAGCCACTGCTGCAATGTTAAGATTCCAGTTGTTTTACTTTTAAGTTTTTTATAACATATAATAATGACTTTTATATCATTAGGGTCTAAGGGCGGCTGTTGGCGGTTCGATCCCCAGTCTGACCCATCTGCATGCCGAAGTGTCCTTGGGCAAGATGCTGAACCCTGAATGGCAGAACAGAATAACAAAGTGCTGTGTGTGTGTGTGTGTGTTTCTATGTGTGTGTGTGTGAGAGACAAAGGGGGAGTGGCAATGATAAACTCTCAAAATGGTGGTCTAACTCTCCGGGACTACAACCAAAATGGCGGATTCGTCTTGGAGCCAAAAATGGAGGAGAGAGAGAGAGAGAGAGAACGCCACGTGAATTACACACAGGAATCGTCAGACAAAGAGATTTCTGTATCTCTGCTTTCTTTTGGCGCCAAAATGGCGGCGAGCTGCGTTCGGCTTTCCAAGTATAGAGTTTACTATGCGACGTGAATTGTATAAATACAGATCGGAACGTGTGTATAGGTAGGTTTAGGAGAAGAGAGAGAGAGAGAGAGAACATGCAAGGAAATATCAAAGGAGCTCTCGGAGGTCTCACACAAAACAAATACACTCAAATATTAAACGACACGCTAAGTATTAAAACTAGTCTCTGCCCAGACATGATGATGAACATTATTTTTCCTGTAACATTAATACTTTTTGCTTATAACTTTGTATTTGTATTTCCGCTATGTAAAGAGTTGTTTGTACTTACAGTTAATCTCCATGTGCCCTGTAATAGCGATGAATAAAAACAAATCTGCTGTTTACTGGAATTTTAATTTTTGAATTTTGTATAACTGTATAGATATGATTGACATACTGTATAAGGCAAGGGCTAAATCAACTTTATAATTTATAAATAAAATATAGCAAACAATTCCAGCAGCAAATGGTTTCAGCATTTCACACAATCACAGAAGGCTTTGGGGTTTTACATTTTTCTTTAATTATATACAAACAAATAAATGCAAAACAAATGTAAACAACAGTACGCTAAAGCTAAATTCTAAATAGTATTAATATATATATATATATATATATATATATATATATATATATATATATATATATATATATAAATAAATGAACAATAAACAAAGAACATAACACATTTTATTTTACAATGGAGTCTGTGTGAGTGTGAGTGTGTGTGTAAGTGTAAGTGTGTGTGTATGCATGTCAAGCCCGAGTGTTCTCTTTTGGGAACCACTGCAAGGGCCACGTCTTCCCACTGTAATTAAACAAGAAGTTGTTTTTTTTACATTAGTAATGAATGCATTTCAAGCTTGGTAAGGGAAAAGGGCAATGAGACACACCAAGCTATATATGCCTTTAAATATGTTAACATGCACACAGTGTAGATGACCTGGGTATGTAATAGCCTGATTAAGAGGTCTACATGAACTTGAGTTTTAAAAATATCTTTCAAAATAAATAAATAGCAGCACATAAGCTTTTAACAATTTAAACAAAATTAAGAAACTTTGACATTTTTGGTAATAAAACAACGATAGATAATAGAATAATTTCTTATTTGTAATATTGTAGTAAAAGTTAAGTAATTTTATGGAAAACAAAATAAAATTAAGAGAAATTCAACATACCAAATTGAACAGGGCTCCCACTCAACGTACTCCATTAAGTTCCCCTGAAAATCAATAAAACATGTTAACCATATGGTCAGATGACTCTATACTTTGAAGTTGTGATGAATTTAAATCCAGTTAGTATATCTGTAATAATGGTTTATATGTACATTAAAACATGACATTATTGACCTCAAATAACAACAAAACAAACCTTCAGTGTTTTCGTCCTTATAACCCTTTTCACCGGGTAAAATGTTTCTCCTCCAGTGCATCGAGTCGATGCATGGTTGCATTCTGAAAGAGAAAAACAAGTGTACACTTACTGTCAGTCTGACCTTGATTGTATTAATATTAGCATTGTAGCACAATTTTATATCAATTGTCAGGGAACATCCTAATACTCCTAAACCTAAGCTATGCATTCGGCATGTGCATCATGAAGATCATGGGACCCGACTGGAAACACTATGAAACTCGGTCTGTCAATCAAGGGCTGCAATCTTCATCAACTCCAAAATTAAAAATTATTGTCTGGTACCACATGGTTCCTTCTTGGAACTTTTACATAATTCCTCTTGGCTTTATCATCAGCAAACGTTACATGATCATGTCAGCTGCTTGTAAAAAATTAACCACTAGATGGCAGTAAAAAACTGATTTAGCTTTAGAACAGTGAAAAAAGCTGACATGGTTATTGGTGTTAATGCCTAGACACAATAGCTGCACAATATATCAAAAAATTTGCATCATCGCGATACCAACATGCGCAATATACGTATCGTAAAAGACTGCTTGGACTGTGATAAATGGTGTTCAATGTGCCATGTATTTACACTCTACATGTCTAAAGATTCAGATCATTGTATGTCAGCTCTGTCAATTTCGAAATATTTTGGGCTTTCCTTCCACAATGAAATATAGAAATGCAAATATAGGATAGCAAAAATACCTTCATTCAAATCTCCCCTGTTCTTCAGCTTGGTTTTTTTCTTTGCCGGCTTTTCTGTTGAGAATAAAGTACATTTTTTGTAAAGAACTTTTGTACAAATACACAAGAGTGTGTATATATATCAATTTAGACAATTGTAGAAACAAAGTTCACCAACATTAATCACAATTTGGTGAAAATCTTTTCACCCTTACAATGATTTTCAAGTTGAGTTACTCTGTCCTACAGTATTACTTACTTGTATAACACTTAAGTCATACTACAATAATCATACACATCTCTGTATCTGAAGCTGGATGTGTGAAAAATGTCACCACAGCATACGCTGATTCAACGTACCACTCGGAGGCTGAATGTCACCACTGGTGGATGGAAGGTTGAGGGCAGATGCGGGTGGTTGAGCGGTGGGTGGCGGGATGGTGGCTGGCTGAATGGTGGGTGGCTGGTAGGATGAACTGGTAGAAGGGTTGTTTAGGGAAGAAGCAGTTGGCTGGATGGTGGGTGGATGGATTGCAGGAACGATGATGGGTTGGTGGGTGGAGGGATCCTGGTTACTCCAGCCTCAATAGAACAAAAACACACCTATCAGAGTAATGTTTTGTGGTGCATACAAAATTAATTTTATCTATGCTTTAAATGTGGTGTTTGAGTTTTTTCAGTAGATTGAGCTATTTGTTGAGATTTAAAATTATTACAAATTAGACTTACCATGAATTACCACTTCATAAAGGGCCTTCATTCGATCTAGGCATTTTTCTGCCTGATCAGAGAGCTTCCATCTGGGGTGCAGCACATGTGTCTGCCAGGTTGACAACTTTTTCCCTGGTTTTGCATGAAATAGTATGGCCCTGTGCCCCAAAGCGCTGAGTTTTTCAAGCTAAAACAAATGAGTCTGTCATTACCAAAAGTCATACAGAAACATCACAAGCCTTAATTTTGTGAACGTCAACTACAGAAGTTAGGCACTTACCAAAACAGATGCCTCATCCATCACATGGGAGGTTGTCTTGTTTTTTTATTTGGTTGTCAACCCAGCCCTCTTTCTTATTTTCAAAGGATTTTAATTTTTTGGCCAGTCTTTGTTTCCTTGGCTGTTCTGCCTTGCAAAACTTGCAGGTTTTTGTGGCCACACCAACAACTGCTTTGCAGCCAACACATTTTGTTACGGTCGATCCTCTTGGCATCTTAACTCTGGAAGAAAAACACAAGACATAAACAACCAAAATGACAAAAGAACTCAATTATTTTAAATTTTGTGCCTTATTTTAAAAAAAGTACACTGTGGACGTAAATGCTTGTGTCGCACACACTATACTCTGGCATTCATACCAACACACCCACACCATTTAAGTTGCATAAAACAGTAAAAATTATCATTTTGGAGCCTGGACTGTGAAATTAAAGCTCAATAAAAGAAATTCATGAGTTTATGCTCTGTTGGGAAATGTTTCAAAATTATCAGTTGTTATTTGTTTCAATGTGGAGTGTAGTTATGTGTTTTATATACATAATAGGTGCTTAGGCTGACAACTTAATAAGAGAGACAAATGAGTACCTCTGGGTTATCAGTATAATTCCTGGTACAATACCATCAGGGTCTCAGGTGACCATAACACCTAGCTACATATAATTACAATGCTTGATCTCAGTCACACCAAGCTGAAATGTTAGCAACCAATATGTACTGTGCTCCATTATTTGTTCATTATTAAAACAACGAATACAGCATATTAAGATATTATTTAATGCTTAAATCTAATATTCATCATTGCCCGGTCCTTACCTTTGAGGGTGCGTCAACTGCTGAGGAGAATCAGGTTTCCCGCGATGACGACAATGCCCGCCCTCTTCTCTGGTTCGGATTGGCTAACCCCTGACCTAAACTCTGACCGATCACACTCCTCATTTCTAATTGGTAGACAACTAGCTAATCAGAGGGAGAGTAGGGCGGATGAAGAAGTCGCGGGTGAAGACTTCTTCATCCCGCACATTTCCCTCCACCACCACCCCCAGCGCCCCCTCCAGGAACCCCCCCTCCACCCACTGTTGTACATACTCTCCGGACTACTAATTAATTGTCTTACAACAATATTTATACTTGTGTCCACATATTATGTCCATATACTTACACCAATACTCATATTAAGCATTAGATATTTTTAAACATTCGAAACATTGTTAATGTTCTTCTACTGTATGTAACATAGTTTATTAATTTCCAACTTTCATGACCGGTATCAATGCGCCTGCGTAGACCTCTTCTGCGCACTGATCAGGGCGGAGATTCCGGTATTATTGGTGTAAAATGCTATATTTAAGCAATTTTTCTTAATAAAAATGCGTTTTGATGATATTTATGGCGAGATATATGTTTCAGTTTCAATATTTACATTCATGGTTAAAAAACCAACTGCTAATATGTTTTCTAAACCCTATTTTCCCAGCTCTAATCTCAACCCGGAAATTCACCCTGTGTAGTGCTCATGTGTTTTCACTATTATGTGAGATTGCGCCCGGGAACCTTGCATGCTTTTTTATGTTTTTTTGGTGTGAGAAAAAAAACCTGTTTTTTCTGATTTAGTTTTTCTTACTAATAACGGTAATATCTAGTTTTTTCAAGGTTTTGGCCCTACTCAGTGGCGCACCCCATAGTTTTGCATTGGGCTATGGTAGTGGAGTTCAAGACCTTTCCAAAACAGGTCATAACATGTCTGTTGCATATTTAGTTTCCATCCTGTAATTCATCAAAACTGACTCAGGTGCAAGGTTCAAAGGTCATCCCTGAGGAGCAGGAGCCATCCACAACTACCCCATTGACATAATGTTACTCCCGAGGTCAAGACCTTTACGACGATGTCTTTGCTTTTGTCCTACGACAAAGTTTAAATTCCATCTTGCCCCAAGCACAGGCCCTCTGGGGTGTATGTTCTCAGACCCCTTTGAGGTCCAAGCTGGATCAAATCTGTCAAATCTGTTTTAAGTGGTATTTAATGGCCAGATATGGTCAAAATATGTATGTTTGGGTTATACACAATAATATGTTTCACTTTGTACCAAGTTAGAGACTCTTTAGGTCATTAACAACCCAATTTATCACAACCGAGTTTCAGACTGTTTGCCCTCCTCCCCTCTGGGAGGCGTTACAGGGTCCTCCGTTCCCAGACCAGCAGGTTCAGGAATATCTTCTTCCTGCGGCTGTCACCATGCTGAATCACCGTGGGGCAGAGTTCATATGTAGTTTCATATTAGGGTTAGGTGAATGTCGGCCATGTTTTGTTTTAACGAAGAGAGAAAAGCGCATAGGTCACCTGTCCCCAGCCTCCTGACTCACGATTACCTGGAATTCATACTAATTCTAGTGCATTTTCCCTTGACCATGGTTTTGAAGATTTCAGTGTGCACTACCTGGTGGGTGCATGTTTTAAGATGACCCAAATATAAGCAGCCAAGATGTCACTCGTCTCTTGAGCTCATGGAAGTGACCTGCACCATATTGTTTCTGTATTCAGTATGACTTTTAGGAAAACAGACAATGTAGAAACAATGATACTGTGATGGTAGTTTTCTTGAAGCTGGTGTAAGGAGAACTCAGGCAGCAGCTGATGTCGTATGCAGGAGATTTGAATGTAGACTTGATTCACCAAGGAGAGTGGAACAATATACAAACACTAACAGAGCAACATGAGTAATTGTCACTCCCATGTCTAAAGATGTCCCACACAGCATCCAGGTATATCTCCCTCATCTTGCATCACCCATCCCATCAGTCCAACTCTGAGCATTTTATCTGCCAATAACATGGTGTATAAGTTCAAGGAAATCCCCCAATAAGTTATGTTAGATGTAATTTATTATGTACAAAAAAATACAGTAAGGCAGTGACAGTTCTGTGCATTCTGATGTATTTTGGGAAAGGGGGTCCAGAGGGAGCGGTCAGCTACGGAGTCAGTTCTGGCCCCCCAGGTTTGCTGCCTGGTCTGATGAAGGAGTGTGGTGGTGGAGCACAGTTGTACAGCTTCACTTGAGAAGAACTGAAGGAGACACACAAACAAGAGTGTTAGAACTATAAAGATGGTTACCTTGGCTTCAACCAGTCAACAATCGTCCTTACAGACCAGCCTATACCATTGCACAGACAGAGACATTGTACTGACACCATACAACACCAGTTCATTCACACCCTTACCTTATCACAGTTCTTCATCACTGGAGGAGTTACTTTCCAAGTCTTCCTCTTCAGAGGAAGAGTCATCCAAAGAAGTTTGCTGCCCAAGGATGTGTTGGTATGTGCTACCTGCTGCAGCCTGACGAGCTTGAACTTCGTGCAATCTCCTCTTCAGCACGCAGAGTAGTCCTGCACGTTCCGTCCCAACAATGCCTCAGTACTGCCTGAGTTGTTTTCAAAAAGGAAAATGTTTTATTTGTGTTTGTTTGTATATATATATAAATATAACAAATAAAATGTATTTTACCTTGCCCGCCGATGGCCTCAGAAAGCTGAGAGGAAAGCTCTCCCACCACACTCCTCATGTACTGCAAGTGCTGCTTTACTTCACGAACCACAATGACAGCTTCCTCTTTAAGTCTGGACAGCAGCATTACCTTGTCATACACTTTCTTTTTCTGTACCATATCACCATGACCTGGAAATCATATCAAAAGAGTTATAAATTATATTACATATAAAGCAAGGGGTTGAGTGAGAGATTTGGTATTCTGTGGCTTTCAATAAAGGACTTACACTCCCATTGCCAGGAATAGTTGTCATTAGCCAAGAGCTCGTTAGGAGGAGGGAGTTTGTCTGCTTCCTCCACAGTAGCATTGTGTTTAATGATGGCATCCTCCAAGGCTTTCTTTTCAACAACAATTTTTTTTCTGAGTTGATGTCTCCGCTTATTGCCATCTAGAATGACAAACAACATTTTTAGTGTACCCTTAGACCAATCTTACACCAATAACATAATACATTGCAGATTTTCCTTGTACCAAATCAAGGATTCTATTTTGGTACCTTGAGGTCACAGGCCAAGGCCACAATGATGTTATTGTCTTTGTCAGAATGTAAGTGATATTTATATGAATAAAAGGATTTGCAAATACTTTCACAGAAACTGCACTGGTTAGCGGAGGTATATAACCGCAGCGCAGTGTTTGTAGTTTATTTTTAAATCATGGGCTACACCCCCCCAAATAGTAATATATTATGTCTTACCAGACTGACGATAAAGCTGAAATTTCCGCTGCTTAATGCTCAGATACAGTCCTTCAATGGTCTTCTGTAAGTCATTTGGGCTGGTTGGTCCTTGTGAAGATGAGAAAAAAAGAATGTATTCATGGCAATATCAGGTTACAGTCAAGCTTTTTGAGTAGACCTTGTGTAAACAGAGACAAAGGACATTGTGCAAGAATAAAATCATTTCTTTTTCCACAATACCTGTCGTCCACTGTTGAACATCTGACACCCATTGCTGGACGGTGTCTTCCTCTAGAGACAAATCAGTGTTGATGTGCTGAAGGTCCTTTGTGGCCTCTGTAATCCTTTGCATTGTCTGACAAAACAAAAACAAAATTAGAAAATGTCTACAGCCCCCCTCCCCGGAAAAAAAAAGGTAACTTGGTTTGTACCTTGATGTATCTTTTGGCCAATGTTCGGTCAAGGTTTTCTGCTTTCCGCCTGTTCCAGCCAATTGCTTGAAGTGTAAGTATATCTGTGCGAACTTAAGACACAATGCATATCAGGTTAGGAGACGAAAAAACATAAAAAGGTATAAATACATTTTAAAGACTTACCAGCTTTGGACATGTACTTGGAACAAATGGCTGCTCGGGCGAGGAAGCTGTTGACTTGTTCAACCTCCTCCCCAATGGTTGTCCCGGCCCCTTGTTGATTACGTCCTCCCCATTGCAACTGCAAACATTAACTTCAATGTTACCATTTGAAAAAGAGAAACACTGTTTTGAAAATGATAATGAGACTGGTGATCATTACCTCACACATCCAGGAATGTGCTTTAGCATGCATGATGGAGAGAAATGGACGCATGGTCAACAAATCTTGCAGCTCTGGACAGTGACGCACAACCCTTTGCAGATACGGCCAGTATTTGCACACCACATCAGAGCAAAAAAACTGCACATTCTGTGAAGCAAGGTGTCTTTGCAGATACAAGGGATATGCAAATATTTCTCCACGGAACATATTCAGTCCCTTAAGCAAGAATCCATGACGGCAGACAGCAACTTCCACACCTTCTTCATCTACTTTGCTTGCAGACTTGTTTGCGGATTCTCGTGCAGCCGCCCATTGACTTGTACCACATCACCCTTTTGCAGTATTCTAAGAAAACAAAATACAAAGTTTTAATCAGCATTAATTGAAGGTGTTAATATTGCTAAAATGATGTTTGATGGGGTCAACATTATACATAAGAGGAACACTTTTTTCACAGGGTACAAGAATTAATTTAACGTTGTCGTAAAATAAGGAACCATGTTTATTAACTTACGTGTTTTGTCGTCCCATGGATGTAGTCAACAAAGGAGGACACCTCAGAGTCCTTGGCCAGAAATACGCCATCAAAAAACCCACCAGGTCTTAAAACAAACAAATGTATAACCATTTAAAAAAATTACATGTTTATGGCATTCTAAATTTTCTATGTACAATTTTCTACATACCCTGGTTGGCTCTTAAAGCGGTATAGTTTGCGGTTCCCATCCACCGCAACAGCCAACATAGAGGGTGTGCATGCCTGGCACTGAAAATGCTAGACCTGAGAAAGCTTCTCAACTTCAAATTTTGCATAGGTCCATTCCAGAAATGCCTTCTGCATGGTATCCCCACATATCTTTCCACTCTGATAGCAAAAGACAGACAAAAAAAACAATATACTATAAGAAATATGGGAAATGTATTGCAAGCAGTGGGAAATTAGTACCAACTTATACTTACCCGACCAAAGACTTTTGTCCGATGTTCAAGCATGTTAACAAAAGCTTGCCGTGACATTCCCGGAGCCGCAATCTTCAGATCCTCAAATGTAGAGAACAAATCCACAGCATACAGTGTTTCAAAATTGACTGTGGCTGGCCAGTACCCACTTTCAACTAGATCAGCAATTTCCACTGCACAAGTCTTTCCACAGGAGCAGCTACCATGTGGGAGGGACAGATTGTATCTGCCTGAAAAACCAAGACAAAACGTGTTTACTTAGATGCACAAGCAATTTAAAATTGCATTACTGTATGAAAGATATATTTTTTAAACATTACCATTCATGCCAATCAGAATGACCTGCTTTCTGGTGGAAACAGTTGTTGTCCCAGATGAACAATCACAGCAGGGAAGTGCGATTGGTAAAAAACATTCTAGGAAGCAAGGGGAAAATAATTTGATAAATTAAATTCCAATATCACCATCTTTAATCGGTTGAGGTATTCTGTCAGTGCTTATTTCACCCAGCATATTTTTTGGATTGAATCAAATTTATCTAAAATAGTCTGTTTTGTAACTTAGAAATACCTCTTTCATAGTAGGAGAATTTTCCTCCCTCATCGTCCTTGATGCATGTTGATGGCGGCAGTGGCCTGAAGAACCCCTCTACCATGGATGCTCTATTATGGAGCACCATAGACTTGTGTATGGCAAAATCACAGGTTAAGCAGTAAAGTGTTCTTGGTAGACAATCATGACACCTCACTACTGCAGTCTTTTGTCTGCAGTGCTGACAAAGTCCCTCTTTAGGCTTCTCAGACAATAACATCTGATTAACCATAAAAGGCCTTAACAAAGTCCACTTTTCCAAGGTGGATGTTTGCCTATCCTTCCACTGTGACGGGAGGGGTTCTGCAGTAGGAGATCCCAAGAGGTTTTGCACTTCCTGGATGAGGGAGTCTTGACAGGGGGAAATTAAGGGGTAGAGGTTAGGAGAATAACAGATGTAAAGATGGGGTAAATATATCTAGAGTGTATCACTCCATTACAAACAAGAAAAAAAAAAAACTACCTATGTTTTGGACTGTCCCAGTATCCATCTGTTGTCCACTAGTAGATGGAGCACTTGAAGGTTCTGTGCTTCCCAAGGCATCTGCAGAAGGATGGAATAACATTTAATATCTTGCTTGAGGAGAAATAGAGTATAGTTTCAAATTAACAAATTGGAAAAACTACCTATGTTTTGGACTGTCCCAGTATCCATCTGTTGTCCACTAGTAGATGGAGCACTTGAAGGGTCTGTGCTTCCCAAGGCATCTGCAGAAGGATGGAATAACATTTGATATCTTGCTTGAGGAGAAATAAAGTATGGTTTTGAATGAACAAAAAGGAAAAAACTACGAACCAGTGGCTGAACGGCGCTTCCGTTTCTCTCCTGTTCTTCTCCTTTTTGGGAGAGGTTGCCCTTCCTGGTCCTCATCAAGCCAAACAAACTGTTCTGTCCCAGTTTTGGATGTTGCTGCAACTCCTTTAGCTTCAGTTTGATTCTCCTTGATTCAAGAATTGAGACACAAAGCATACTATTTGTTACTTAAAACTTTATTACAACATACAAACATCTTGTTATGAACAAAACCATCATTGTCGTATTACATAAATTCAACCAAATTGATCTTGTATAGTCCAATAATGTTAGACAAAAAAATCCTGTGTTAATCTAAATAATTAATAAATCTAAGTTCAATCATAAACCCTCCTGTATTTTAGAAAACAAAAACAAACTTCATACACACACACAACACCAATAGTGAAAGGCCATACGTAGGTTCCCCTATCAGGGCTCCCCCCCAGCTTGCACTATTTGAGCCCTTCCCCCACAGGCCATACTTTACAACCTTAACTTACACGGTGCCATGTAAAACTATTTTATGAGCCGATTCAGTTTTTTATACCGCTGCATTTTTTGTTTATGTTGAAATCCACATTGTAGCGTCCATCAATGATGAGCTAAACGGAAGTAGTCTCACCAAACATGTATTCACAACCGAGGTAACAAAGGCTACCGTCGTAGGTACTGTGCCAAAACAATAAAACATTACCAAATGAATTACATTCCCTCTATCGTCGGACTCCAAATTCGCTCTCTCGCTCTCAGCCCTTTAATTCAAACCCGACAATAACAATAATAAAAACAACACAAAAGTAAAATTCTTACCCGACACTCATCCAAAAGCGCATCCGCGAGGAAAATAGCATCGTCGTCTTCAGAGCTGTCCATGTTCATCAAGTTGTTTTGAGTTGAATGGACCGGAGAGCCGAGGTGCGGCGGTATTTATAAGCCGGTCCTCCACGAACGGCTTCGGCTCGGTATGACGGTATTTACGTAATTTCCGGGATTGGGGTAAGAGTCCCTAGCAACCACCTAAGGAACGACAATTTTCTGCCGAGATCGGACAAAATCTTCGTGATAATTAACAAAACGTAGATCATAAGCATGAACTGACTGAAGATTATGGAAGCAAAGAGCACATTTCTCGCTAGAAATGGTGTCAGAATGTATTTTAATTCCCAAACAAAGTTACAAAATGACATTTTTATCTGAAAAGATGAATGTCCACCATGTTTTCCTTTTCACAGATGGGAACTTGGGAGTCACGTGACGTGAAAACACGCCAATGCAAAACAATGGGCGGACCAAACATCTCACAATCTGATAGGCCAGATTGTGAGATGGAAACGTTTGTCCAAGTGGACCAACGTTCCCTCTGAACGTTTGCTGATGAGACTGGGTTGCCACTTACCTTACCACCTGGTTGCAAGAGATGCGTATATCTCTGCAAGACGATTGCAGAGTTGGAGAGAATATTTCCCTGGAAAACCGGAAACTTAGAGGCACTTGGACCCATTTTATTGCCACTAGTGTTGCTGCTGCTTTTGCTTTTGCCCTGACCCCTACTATTCCTGTTACAGCCCTTGTTGGTACACCTGTTCTAGCTGCTTCTCCTTTTCCTGCTCAAGTCTACATCCCTGAGAACACCTGGTACCAGCCAGAGACTAAATGCAGACTTCCAGATAGCTCTCCTCTATCAACTAGATCCAATAGATTTTCATTAGCCCTGGCCTCCCTTCCATGGGCACCTCTGCAATCCCCTTCCCCCACATTGCGCGATCATTTCCAAACTTCTCTCTTGTCCTGCAAGGTCTTTCAGCTGCCCACTCTTCTCTCCTCCATCTTCTTCCCCAGAAATCAGCTCCATGATAACGTCTCCACTCAAGTAATATTCCTTTACACCTGAAAGCGCAAACCACTTAACTGACTTTGCACCTTGAAATTTTAAAAGAAGCAAGAGAACAATATTTTCCAGACCTCATTGAAAATAACATACACAAATCCAGGACTTTGTCTAGTGTCATGAACTGTGCCAAAGAGACCAAATGCCAACATGAACTTCTCACTGTGAATGTGACAAGTATGTAAGCTTCTTCATCCACACAATTTCTAGCATCAAGATAAATGTTTGTTTTGAAACCACTGCCATCTTTGATTCCTTTGAAACAACATCTATGGTAACTCACTGAATGTCCACAGACACAAAATGAAGCTCTTATTGTGTGCTGTTGACATCCTAC
Organism: Limanda limanda; assembly: GCF_963576545.1. Taxonomy (NCBI): domain Eukaryota; kingdom Metazoa; phylum Chordata; class Actinopteri; order Pleuronectiformes; family Pleuronectidae; genus Limanda; species Limanda limanda. Next base: position 32,018,678 of record NC_083637.1, on the reverse strand, counting down.
CCTGAACATTTCTGAAGAAAGTATAAGCCCATATATTCTCTGCATTATTTATAACCCACTAGTCTGGTTCTGATTATCAATTCTAGATTATCATTGATTTTTAATAATATATAATAATTGTAATTATAAAGCCCACATTGTAAAATCTGAGGAAACCTAGGTCAATACAGTTATTATATAACAATATCAACATACTTTGAATTTCAAACCCAAACTAATCTAAAGGGTCTACCATAATTTCAACAAGAGTTTATTTGAGATCACAAATATTTGTTGTTGTCATATAAATAAACAATGTAATATATATGACCCCCAGTGTGATGTCACTGTATTTGAAGTTGGGATTATATTGAGAAGTCTAGTGGATGAGTTGACTAGATATGAATACTAAAGGGTTGAATGGGATGGAGGTGAGTTGCAGCACTTCACAGTGAAATGACTGCCCAAAACAGAAGAGAGAACAGATTTAAAGTGTGGTTGTAAAAATATGATTGGCTGGTGGAGATCAAGGCGAGACCTGAAAACACTCACCGGCAGCTGATTCAAAGAAGAAAGCGAGGCAGAGAGAGCGAGAACAATTTGTGCAAGGATGGGGTATAAACAGTTTTCCCTTAAGTTACACTGAGCTTCATCATAACTTACAAGGCCACTGCAGTTATTCAGTGAGAACCCTGATACAAAAATCCTTCCTGTAAATGGAGAGGAAGCGATCACTCTGTCCTGTAGATAACACAAAAATATAAACACATAGAATATCACTCTGCATTTATTCCCTGAGAAATGCCAGGGTGCCACTGGGCTGCAGTAGTTAGGAATGTCTCCTTACAGAAAGAAGGCTCTGAGTTTGAACCTGACGGCCGACCAGAGTCCTGTCTTTGTGGAGTCCGTTCTCCCCTTGTCTGTGTCTCAGAGTACTCCAGTTTCCTCTCAAAGTCCAAAGAGATGCAGCTTAGGTTAGTTGGAGACCCTAGATTGCCCATAGATATGACTTTGAATGCGTGTTTGTCTGTCTTTAAATGAAAAGGGTAACTCTGCTTGACTGCAACTATGTACTAAACAACTGAACATTCTTTGACATGAGCAATTGAATACTTGATAGAAACCCAATACAGGTTTACTACATAACGAGAACAATCCTGTCTCAAGCATACCATATGAAAAGAAACCAATTTCAGGGAAGGTACCCACTTTCCTTAAAAAACAAAGAAAAGAAAGAATGTGTGAGGGGAACTAACATGATTGTTTAGTCACAGTGAGTCAAGTAGTGGTAGGCTTTAGAGGCCATGGAAATGAAACAGACAGCCAGGGACAATATTTTGTATTTGTAGTGATGTTGTCATTGTTGCTCCTTTCAGAAAAGCAGTGAGGTTTAGGTTTTTTGTTTTCAGAGTCAAGGTTGGGGTTAGATAGACAGTGAATGAAGGGAATTGAATGTTCTCATTACAACTGGATGTTGAATGTGTGAATGCAACAATGAAGGTGTGGTGTGTTAGTGTTGTTACGATACTAAAATTTCTGTTTTGATACCAAGTCCTGAATTTCAATACCAATTTGTTATAGCCACGGGTTTAATTGGTTTATGAGACCAGTGGCGTGCAGGCTAATTCTGGTTTTGAGCTTCATCACGATGAAATGCCAGACTTACAATATAATTTATGATCATTATTACAATGCTCAATAAAAAAGTGTTTTCTTGTTTGTTTGTATTCATGCATGTAGGTGGATAAGTAGCCTTCATTTTATAGCATTAGGCTATATATATTTATATAATTTGGATTATTGTAAAGATCAAGATAATAACTTGTTAACTTTAATCACATTACGTCTTATTATATATGTATCGAAAAAATTAAAGGGAGGCTCTGTGGGGTTCACCTGCATGGAGTGTAAGTAAAGCATTGAACACACAGGAATTATTCTACTAATGTGATTAATATGGACTTCATACAGAATGAGCTGAAATGCAATCATCTCCTCTGTGTGAAAATAAGGTGGGGACTGGATTTTTTACCACACATTTTTTTGCCACAGTTTGATTATTGGGAGCTCAATCAATGCAGGGCTGTGGTGGACTGTACTATTCTCTCTCTCTCTCTCTCTCTCTCTCTCTCTCTCTCTCTCTCTCTCTCTCTCTCTCTCTCTCTCTCTCTCTCTGGAGTGTGGTGGTTGAGTGTGTGTGAGCTGAGAGCTGGTGACGGTAAATGAGCGGATTGTGCGATTTTGTTCTATTTGTTGGTAATTCTGTTTATAGTTATATAGTGTATTGTCGGTTTATAGTGGTTGTGGGGTTGCGGTGTACACGGAGGAGGTGTTAGGTGGTGTTTGTGTGTGTTTGCAGCCGGCCGCGGGCCGTGCTAAACGCCATGGACCGCACCAAGTTAACCCGGAAGCACGGAATTAAGATCGCTCCGGCGTTCCCGTGCTCCGTGGAGGAGTGTAGCCTGGCCGTTGGGAGGGTGGTCGGCAACGCCAGCGTGCAACGGCGGGAACAACACGTGATGTTGTTCCCTTCATTCACTGTCTATCTAACCCCAACCTTGACTCTGAAAACAAAAAACCTAAACCTCACTGCTTTTCTGAAAGGAGCAACAATGACAACATCACGCGTGAACATCCCGTTTCCGGAGCTAGGTTTTAACCCAAATCTGGACGGGCTCTCAGGACCTTTTTTAAATAAAACTGAATGGAAAAAACTGGACCTGTACACAGCCAAAAGGAGAGCCATGTATGAATGTCGTGTTTTAACCCTGAACAAAACTAAGCTGGATGTGAGGCCTGACACGGTGTGGAGGAAGAGACTGGATCTGGACAGCAAGGACAAACCAGTGTGGAGGGTTTTATACAAATCACCTTTAAGGATGAGGACTGGCGACCTGCAGTGGAGGATTTTACACGGAGCCATAGCGGTCAACAGTTTTATATCAAAAATCAATCCAACAGTCAAGTGCAATTGCCCGTTTTGTGGAGAAACAGAGACAGTATTCCATGTTTTTTATGAATGTAAAAGACTTTTAGACCTTTTTAATACACTGCAGAAGGTTTTTAAACAGTTTGGTGAGACATGGAGTAAAAGGGCCTTCATTTTAGGAGCAGGATATAAGAAATCAAATAAAGACAAATGGGAACTTTTAAATTGGATGGTAGGGGAAGCTAAGATGTCAATTTACAGCAGCAGGAAGAACAGAGTAGAGGACAGGGCAGGACAAGAAGCTCTTCCTGTTTTTATTTCTCTACTGAAAGCAAGAGTCTGGGTAGATTTTAGGTTTTTTAAAGAAATGAAGGACATGGATGGGTTCATCAAAAAGTGATGTTCTGTGGTTGAGGATGTTTTAATTTTTAATATGACTTTCTGAGTAGGTTTTAATATTGTACTTTATTATATTTTTATTATAATATTATACTTTTGTATAAATTTTGAAAATAAAGGGTTCAAAAATCAAATCTCTCTCTCTCTCTCTCTCTCTCTCTCTCTCTCTCTCTCTCTCTCTTACACCAGCAGCCACTTCATCCACCTTGTTCCCTCGTCTTCTGCCTCTATATTTCTATCTGTTCCCTGGACAACCATTCATCCTGGAGATACCAGAGTTGATTACTGCTCTTGTCAGCTCTGTGTGTGTTTTTCTGTATGCGTTTGCGCTTTGGTGCTGTCATTATCAGTCAAAAGAAAATTGAGGGAAGATCAATTCTCCTTTGCTTTAATCTTCAGAACAAGTCACAGTTTTCAGGGAGGTGATCGGGGTAGGGAAGTTAAAGTAACCAACACTAATCTTGTCCTTGGTTTTAATTGATGGGTGTTTGTTGTCTGCACACAGTGAACCTTTCAGTCAGATGGTTGTTATCCTCATCACCACGGTACTTGATTCAGATCTGTACATTATATATATACAATAAATACAAATCAATGGCATCAATCATTTCTTCTATACAGCTTGATCCTTCATTACTTTCTTTTGATTGGCTGGGTGATTTAGTGGATCCAGTGAATACTAAGAGAATATCATTCTGTTCCAGAGTTGATCTTACATTTTTTAAACTGGAAAGAGAGTAAAACCAAGCCAAAGAGGGCACCCAGCACTTCCATCAAACAGTTTGAACATATTGGATGAGCGTAGGCATTAAAAGACAATTCTCCAGCCATCTTAATTAAGAAATAATTTTTTCGATCTTATCTTGGCTACAAGTGTTAGTCAAGAAAAATATATAGAAGTCTTTTACCCCTGGGCAGGAAAAGTGAATGCTCTACTACAAGTTCTTGGAAAGATAGCTCATGTCCTTCAAGTTGCAATCTGAAGTCTTATCAAAGCTTCTGACAGGCTTCTTTGTGTGATGGATGGAAGTGCAGTATATCCTAGGAAGAAACTGAAATTGTCAGCCCCCCTCCACTCTCCCCCTGTAAGTGCCTGTGACTTAGATATTGGCAGCCTGAAGCACATCTGGGCCCTAGTGATGAGCTTCTTGAGCCCTTGAGGATTTATTAGACTGGTAGTACTAATGTACTTCACAACCATGGAGGCTCTTATGTTAAGACAGACAGACAGACACACACACACACACACACACGTTCACACACACACACAATGTATAAACCCAGACGTACATCTGAGTCAGTATTACTTAAAGTTCTGGCATTGACCGTCAAAGAAAAAGCCCTGGGACTACGTTCCTTAGCCTCATTATCCTAAGTAAAAAAAAAAATCAAGAATCATCTTTTAATCACAGGGTTGAAATATGTTCATAATTACATAAGGGAAATGTATTCACACAAATGACTGGGAGGCTAGTCAGCTATCACAGACTTCATTATAATTAGGGAATTTCATCATTAATAGGTGTGTGTGTCTGTGTGTGTATGTGTGGGTGTACCCATGTAGCGGTCTATGTTTTTGTGGGTACTGTAGACGTATTTGCTTGTATATGCATTTATGTGTACTGTATGTGTGTGTGTGTGTGTTTTGTCTACCTAGTAATTACAAGTTCAATTAGCATTTAAATGGGAACGTATGTAATAATAATTATGAGTCATGGGTTTTATTACCATGACCCCTGGCACCACTTTGGGGGAAGGAGGAAGGGAAGAATAGATGGATGGAAAGGGGTTTGGGGGGAGAAAAGAGAAGATATATGAGTTAAGGTGAGACGGGATGAGATTAATAATGGTGTTGTGGAAACTTTGATGTCCTTGTAATATTAACAGTGTAGAACTACAGAATTTATTTGCCCTCCTCATAGAACATAGCTTCACCTCTATCATATGTTGTCCCTCTTGAAAGTATAATAAAACAGTTTTTTTTATGCCTCTGCGCTGGAGACAGACAGTTTTTGGGTTGTGTGTCCTCAAGAACGCCTTAAGGGAATTTCCTTAAATTTGGTACATATATTCACCTGGACTCAAGGATGGACTGATTAAATTTTGGTGGTCAAAGGTCTAGGTCAAGGTGACCTCACGAAGCAAATTTTTTCGTGATATCTCTCGAACGCCTTCAAGGAATCCTCTCACATTTGGCTCAAACATTTATTTATGGCCAAAGATTTACTCACTTTGGCTTTATGAGTGGAAAAAAAAACATTTGTGTCATTTGCTAGTAAGAAATTAAACAATCAATGATCAACAATGGATCCATGCCTAGTCCACGTGATAATGTGTGTCTGTGAGACTTTTAAGAATCAGTTAAAAAACCTCTCAAAAACGTTTGATAATTCACAGATTCAGAAGCTTTTAGGTTTTTAAAATTTTTAAAATTAAGAAAATGTTTGAACTAGATGTCATCTATGCAGGCTGTACTAGTCATATCTTTTGGGATACAATTCATTCAAAATATTACTTGGCACAATTTGCATCAGTCATAAGGCCTTTCCTGATATAAATAAAATTAAGTTATGTCGTACGTTGGGTAACTTCGACATACACAGACGTGTGGATATTCAAGCCTGTTGGAACCCATCAGAACATGACAAGCTGCCAAGGTTCAGACAAATTTAGTTTTAAAGAAATTTGGGTTGGGGCGGTAACGTTCGCTGGTCACAGCAACAAAACGTCCTTGCGCAGAGCATGCAAATGATAACAATGGGTTTCAGAGCACAGCTGTGCCACTGTTATGTCTGAACTGGCCATCAATTTGCCCTTTTTTCAAGCTGTTATATCTGTTTTGTTTCTTTCCTGATATTACATTGTCATCAGATCTTTTATATCATCAACCCAGTATACTAGAAATACTAGTTTATACTCTAAAATCATGTTGTCACTGAACTACACAACTAGTAATATGTATAAACAATCAAAAGCAGCCAGAGAAAAAACAGTTGAGATAAAAGAAATGCTATATGAGGGTTAATCAGGTTCAAAGTGAGCAATGAACAAGCAGTCCATTCAGACATACATCGAAGTGAACTAATTAAAGCCTAGACATTTAAGCTAACAGACTGTCTTTGTAGATTCCAGCACCTGTGGTGCCAAGTGTTCTGATCATTAGAATAATGTTATCCCTCTACCTTCTTTCAGCTACATAATACCTTAAATTACATGAGAAACTGGGAGAAATAGTGAGAAAAATCAGACCTGGGGAGAAACCTGAAAAGATAATTTCTTGCCCTGCCCTCTGGTTTTGCTCTTTGCTCCTGATGGCAGCCTACACGACTCCAGCTGCCCTACAGCCCATTTAAAGAGCATTAGAGGAGGGAAATTGTCAGAGTCAGTCCAGATGGGGTCACACACCATAGCATGTGAGTTATTCTATGTGTGTGTGTGTGTATGTTCAGCAGCTTCTCCTTAAGGTAAGATATTGTAAGAGAGAGTTGAGAGCCAGAAGGCAGAGAAAATGAGAGCTCTTTTTATAGTTCAACTGGTTTCACACTGGATTAAATGCTAACTTTTCAATGGACTTTCATTTAAAGCCAACAGATTGCTGTGTCATTATTTCACTGCTTCACAGGGGTCTACTGAACGGCTGAGTGGGTAGTCAAGTCAATGCAAAGAACATAGTTCCTTACTTCAGTATTGTACATTTTTGAAATTTTATTTTTTTATTTTCAATAACAGAGGCCGGAACTTGTTAGGAACACATGGTGGCATTATCCTCATGTATGTCCATATGACTAAAACATACTCCCAGATATTAACAGTGAAATTAATTAATGAAAAACCTCAGAGGGGTTATGCATGCCCTATGCATGTGTTGATGACCAACTCAGGCAATGCTTACTGTTTTTATATAGCAATAAAGCCATTTCATAATGACATCATAATAACATCATTGTACCATATGATGGTGAATGACTGTTTAATCCAAAACTCTTGATTGTGCGAATCATAACTCAGATTTATGCCTCATTTTGGTACATGAGCTATGTACTGAAATAGTTGCCCTGCTCACTGGCAGCAAACGTAAGATTGTGTGTCTCGTTAACAAAACATTTATAACAGTATTTCACGTGAAAGTATTCCGACAGCAGCACATGCAGCAAGTGTTCGAGCAATAGCCAAGAGCCAGGATCTGACAGCTGCAGCTGCTAGGTTTCGAGAGCAAAAGCTTGTAGAGTTGGTCGTAGTAAACCAAGAGAAGGAGGAGTAGGAAGGGAGGAACACAATAAATGTATTCAAGCTTCTGGCATTGGATAGATCTGAAAGAACAGGGATGCATAGTGTTTGACTGCTTGCCTGACCCCATGCCAAGCACATCAGCTGGGGCAATATGGGGCTTGAGTATTTTCACGTATTAAGCAATGAAACTGTTATAAGTGGTTAATTATTGTAGTTGATTTATTTATTATGTTATTTTGTTTTAACATTTGTTTATTTCGTAGATTTAAGTTAAGTATACTTTTATTAAAATTTAATAGATAATTTCAACTTCCAATTGACCTTGGCAGCAAAAAATATCATAGACCATCAATTTTGTTTTGTTGCTTTATTGGTTCTGGCACTGCTTAGGCATAGGAACTGTTTTAAAAGCACCAGTTCACCATATAGCCCCAGTTACGAAAAATAACTATATCTAACCCTAGTCAAATGCCTGAGAGAGATGTTCCGTTGTCAAATCATTGATGGCTTGCAAAGACAGCTTGCAAATACAACAATTCTGCCCTTGTCTCCAACTCAGCAATGACCCCATGCACAATGATGGCTAGTTGATTGGTATTTGTTGTCTGTTCTTTTGCCTTCAGTGTTTTTTTTTACATCTTATATTCTAATACTCTGCTTGACAGTTGAGAGCATGAGACAAACTGACCCTTAGGAATAATTTTTCAAATTGTTTATTTTACATTAAATATCTATAAAACTGGGGAGAGTTGTTTCTGCTGCACTGGATGTTTCCAGTGTAACAACCAGGACTCCTATAGAGACACACTATTCATTGCCACAATGTTGCACGAGAACACAACCGTCTTTGACTGGAAAAAATGAAATCCATCAATCACACCTCTGTCCTCCCTTCATCCACAGCTTCCCCTTCCCTTAGTAGTCTTAGCCAGGTGTTTGAAAGCCTGTGAAAGCAGCCCCAAAACTTACAAAAGACTGACTCTGGTATAGCCCAGCTCTCTGTCAATTTTGCTGCTTTTTCATTTTTCATCACTTCAGGCCATCCTTCATCTGGGCCTCTTCCAATTACTTACATGGAGCATTGGTAGTAATACAGCTTTCATTTTGTGTAATTTCTTTCCTCTTTTAAAGATAGAGTTCAAATGCAAATTTAATTTGACACATATTTAGTATGGTTAAAACAATTTAAAGCAGAAAATAAAGCGCAATGGTTTAAATTCTCTAACCTAATTCTAACATCTGAATGGAGGTTCAAACTCATGATTTTGGGACAAAAAGAGTTGTTGTTAAATGTTATAGGTATATCATTCTAACATAGAATAACAGTTTATTCTTTTTGGAACCATTTTGGTTTTTGCTTTATTTATCAGCGTCCTTAAATAAATTCAAGCTATTATTGTTATTATTATTATTATTATTATTGTTATTATCAGTTTAAAAAATACATACAGGTATACGTCAGATACAGAATGTGCAAGTTGTTTAAATAGTCTGGGAATGATGCAGTGATAGACAGGCAGAGAGGCAGACCGACACACGTGGCCAGGCAGAGATGATGTGAACGTCTCCATAGAAATCCTTTTGTCAGTGATCACTTATTACTGTGCCTCCCCTGAGAAATTAACCAGAGTCATTACATATCCCTCAGACACAGAGACAGAGTGAGAAAGAAAGGGATCATGTTGATGAACAGGAAAAAAATTTTTATTCCATGACTCCATTATGTCTCTGACAAGTGAGCTGTCGGGATATCTTTGAAGTCCTCGCCACGGACAGAGGCAGAAGTGGAACGGGGAAAATAATTCAAGGTGCTTTGAATTAAATTTAAATCATTGAATCTGAGTGTTTATACAGTGCTTCAAATTGCCTCATTGTGGGAACAATAAAGGGTTATCTTATCCTATCTTCAGTTGGAATGTGTGTTAACTTCAGTTACCACAAAAAAAGGTGAAAAGTGTAAAGCATTTATTATATATATGTATATATATATATATATATATATATATATATATGTTTTTACAAAACTATTATTTAAAAAGATATAAATGTGATGCTATAATATTCTGTTTATTATAATGTTATACTAAAACAAAAGATGTTCTTAATACACCTGTTTCAAATTAATCCTTTGCATGAGTCACTTTTCAGCAAGTAAAATGGCAGTTATTAACATTAGTCTGAAGTCACACACACTTAAATATTAGTGTTGATTGTATCCATCATTTTTTTTAAAACATAAACAACTGAGAGCTGCAAAAACTAGTTGTTTGGTCATTTTGTATTGTGTTTTGGACTGTTCGACAGATAAAACATTATATTTTAAGATATCAACTAAGAATCTGAGAAGTTGTGATCTGCAAATTTCATTTTTTTCTGATGTTTCATGATAACTAATTAGAAAATAATCAACATGTTTATTGATAATGAAATTAATTGATAATTGGAACCTTAATATTTTGCTGTATCTCAACACAAAATAATAAAATAAATAACTTTAAGGAACCACATGAATTATGCAAAGAACCATCTCATAGAAAGGAGTATTCTGAAGAACTATTTAAGTACCTTTTTTTTCTGAGAGTGAAGTGTCATGGAGAATTTTCTGTTTGAATAGATGAGAAGTTATGGAGGAAACATCTAAGCTGCCTTACTTTGCAGCATTATTGATAACTGCCAATTATTATTATTTAGTCAGTGTCATTACATCACATACTGTACAGGAACCAATAACTAATTAGTCAATAAAATAACTTTATTTATTTATCATATTTATGTTCTAAATAATCTGATGGCTGAATCTGCAGTTTTTCACATATAAGAACGAATATAATTCTTGAATTGTTCTTGTTGTTCAGTTGATTTGGACCTTGGATTACCCAGCTGATAAATAGTTGTTTTGCGTCCTGTGTGTTTTTCTCTAGGTGGCAATATTATCACAAGCACAGCAGGAAAAAGGCCCACCTTCAATATACACTTGTGATCTGTGTTATTCTCAAAGAAGGGGAGTAGCGTTAAATGGAAAGTTCTCGTCTCAGTGACTCCTCTAATTTCATGAGAATGCATTTCTCTTTTTATCAAAAAAACCAAGGTATCTGCTTTTGTACCAAAATAGCAGCACTTGAAATTATATCGTGTTTCACAGATTTGTACACACGTTGTATACAACACAGAATACAACATGACACTTTAACCTAGATGAAGTGAGCTGAGGGCATTTGTGTTAGATATTCCAAAAAGCAGGCACTGCTTGTATGAAAATCTAGCGAAATGAAATCATATTGGCAGGTCATTCTTTTCATTTGTCATATTTATTTATTTATTCATTCCATACCTGTCTGCAGTGTAGAGCAGGTGATATTGGCCTCAGACAGTTACTGTTGGGGTAGCCTGCCCCTGGTGCTTGTTTACAAGATTGATTAACAACTAGGTTAATACAAATTCCAGTTCACTGTGTCAACTAAAAAAGTTTGTTTCACAAGTTATTTCATATTTTTAAGATTTTTTTAATTCATATTTTGTGCTTACACAGTTAGCTGCATATCCCGAAATTACTGTGAAAAAAGGGAGCCTGTGGTTCAGGAGATAGTGGGTCAGAACTAACTAGAGGGTTGGTGATTCAGTTCTGTGTGCCTTCAGACCAAACTCCAAATTGGTCCTGAAGACTGTGCCGGCAATGTGTGAGTGTGGCAGAGAAACTGCTGCACGTAGATGCACTGTATGAATATGTGTGTGAATGGGTGAAGGGGAACACTGTACTGTAAAGCCGTATGAGTGGTCCTCCAGTCTAGAAAAGCACAATATAAATATAGACCATTTACTATTTGATAATATTACCACACAGGAAATATTGGGCTGAGTAGCATTCTAAACTACAGTCTACAGAGATTAAAGTTGTAGCTTAATTGTCTGTAATTTTAATTTGTAAGAGTATTTTGAAATGTTGGCCCTAACTGTGTAGGTATGATATGGATATTTGAAGATATGCAAGGTGAAATGAGAATATATATATGTATATATTAGGCTGCATGATATCAGGAAAACATGCAATATGCAATAACCTTATTGAATATTGCGATAACGATATGACTTGCGAAAAAGAAACAAATACTCAAGTATACGGTGTTAAAGTCTTTCAACTGGTTTTCACTGCCAACATAGACCACATACTGTAAGTAGTCTAGGCAGAAAAGAAAAGCATTATTTCCATTCCAACAACTTAATTGTTCATTTAGGGTCTTTTGTTTGGACTGTGAAAGGTATTTTTGTTTTTAGAAGCTCTGTCATCAACTGCTCCTCTCTGTGTTTCTATCATTCATTTTGCGCATTGCACCAACTGCATCAAACCAAACCGAGCGCGCTGCCATTTCCTCCGGCTCTACATACATCTAAGTTTACAGATCTGTTGTTTTCACCCAGTCAGAGTTAACACATGTGTCCGTTCAAGCTGTTTGTGTGTGTGTGTGTGTGTGTGTGTGTGTGTGAGGGCAAGTCAGAGACATCAGCTGAATCTGAGAGAGAGAGCGTGAGAGAGACCATCAGTGTGTGTGTGCGTAACTTTTTCCTCAGGTCCTGGGACAAACGTGATCACTAGAATTTTCCTCAGTAGAATTTATTTGTGTGTAGGCGGAGCAAGATTTGACGGAGCCGCCTCGCAATTCTCATTCTCTCTCTATTCTCTTCTTCCGACAATGATACAATGACGGAAAAAACCTGTCAATGATTGACATGCAGAGCTGAACTTATCGCAGTTCAACCAGCATGTTGATTCGGCAATAAAATTTAGATATATCATGCAGCCCACATATATATATATATATATATATATATATATATATATATATATATATATATATATATATATATATATATATATATATACTCTTGTATATGTATAAATATAAACACATTTACATTGTGTATCATAGCAGTTTTAGAGAGGGGACATTTTTTTATTATGGCTATTATGAGGTTACCTATATTTGGGAATAGGCAAGTTATAAATTATAGGAAAGATTACTGAAAATTTTTTATTGTGACACAGCACAATTTCTAGTCTACTGTGCTTCATATGCCCTTCTACCAAGCCCACTTTCCCTGTCTTTCACTACTTCCAGCTCTGTTGCAGAAAATTGGCACTGGACAAAAATTGCGTGCTGCAGAATTCCCAATATGGATGTGATTTCTTGGAATTGGAAAAAGCATTGGGGGTGGTAGATGTACCAACAGCATGAAGGAGTATAAACCTCCCGCATCGGAATGATTTTTTTTTTTACTCTGACTTCAGTTATAAAAATAATAGGAATGAAATGACTATCTGCGGTCAGTCAGGCAGGAACCTTCATCATATCAGAGACAGTCCACACTGGCTGGAACCAAACAGATGTTTTATCAAAAGCCAATATCAGCTTAAAGCTTTAGCCTAGCACAACTTTAAGTCATCTGCTCCCCCTAACAAATCGGACTTCTTCCTCTGTGGTATATCTTGGAGGTTTTTACTTGACAGTGGTTGTAGTCGGGTAAAGACTTGTAAGACGGGTCAACTTCTTTTCAACTTGGTTCCTTGTTTAAACTCAAACCAAGACAACCGCAGGGATAAAATGTCTGTCATCGCAACTTGTCCGGCTCTGAGGGTCTCAAACACACACACACACAACTCTGCAAACTCAATGTGTTTTCCTTTGAGGAACCCAAACTCCTGCAGAGCTTCAACAATGTGCTTGACAAGAGGTGGCGGCCCTACGTGTATTTGTGTCTGTGTGTGTAAAATAAAACTTCCTTTTGACTCACACCCCCTACGCCTGCACCTGTTTAGCAGAGTGGAACTGAGAACAGGGCTCCACCACTGCCTCTCTGTCCATAGTGTTGATGCTTGTAGAGCAGGGGGAGTGAAGGGGCTCGCTCCACACCATTAGGCCTGGGTTGGGGTTTGGGGAGGAGGAAGCTCCCTCGACTCTGCCCCTTGTCTCTGTACTAACACCATCCCCCCATCACCTTTTAGGACATGTGGGAGCTTGCTATAGGCACCATCCACTGAGCTGTCACCTGCCAACAGGGGGCCCTTAGTCTGAAAAGAAGATTTAAGAAGGCATGAATAGCTGTAAGAGGAGGAGGAGGGGATAAACATGTCTTGATTTTGATTTTTTTTATTGACATGATATTGGACCTGCTAGAAGCAGAATTTATAAAACTTCCATGTATGATTTGAAGTCCTCCACCCAGTATTTTTTGCATTTAAATTACCAGCTTGATGACCCTATGCTAACATTGGTAAGCTTTGGTGTAGTGCTTTTTTGCTTTTGAGCCTCATCTCTTATGGTGATGGTTATTGGGGCTGTATGTAGACTGAAGGGAAGGTTTCCAGTCACCAGAAAAATTATCTAAATTTAGAATTACCATTGATATTCTTTCATTAGAGTTAGGTCCGGCCCTAAGAGTCATAAAAAGAATTGAAGACAGAGGAAAGCAGCAATTCTGCACATTTAGAAAATTCCTAAAATGACAAAAATAACTTTTAACTTCAATTAATTAGCACATTAATTCATCACTAATGGAAACTGCTTTACAGTTATTTAGTTTTCTTCATTAATCTTAATAATTCTGCAATACTGAAAGACCTCAGGAAATTAAAGTACATGTTGATGAGGTTTTCACAATATTCACAAGTTACACTAATAAAATATACAGTAAACTGCAAATTCTAATGAATCGTTAAGGTGAATTAAAGTAACCTTTTTAAGTAATAAATATCGAAATAAAACAGTTGATTCTTTAAAATGAGAGATATATTGTTTTTATTGCAAGTTTTCAAAAAAAATATGTATGTCTTAGTGAATTAATTTTCTAATGCCTCATTGATGCCTTGATTTACTTGTATATCCATATCAGAAATCTGAACATTGGATAAAACCAGGTTCTAAATATTTATATTTTTTCTTTATGTTAGACTAAAAGGTTTTTAAAGATAGGATCTTTGATCTGTCTATTCAGAAAAACAGCCGTAAAAATATGCTGTATAAATCAGGCTGTGAATGATATATAAAAGCAATCCTCTGAGAATAAAGACTATAATAAGAGTGAAAAGTTTGGTTGTGTGTGATACACAAGTGGAGATTATTGGCACAGGATATAAGAAAAATCTCATTCTGAGAAAATAGCTTAAAAGCTTAAAATATGTAAGCTGTAATTGGTATTTAACGGCACAAACTGACACAATGAAGTGAAATAAACAGCTACTGTGTATCTGGGATCTTTTCTTTCAAACTACTGAGTCTGACCTTAAGGAGCTCGGTTGTTTGTACCATATTGAATGTTTACTCTGTGATATCCTCTGTCACTAGCTCCAGTCATGTTGAACTGGACAGGTGACTGACGATCAGCTTTATATCCTACAGCAAGAGCGCCGGATAACAAACACTCAGCCCGAGGAGCTTGTTGCACCTTTCTAAATGCAGCGTAGACTGTATGAATTGATGAAAACATTCCACTTTCCTCTAGCAGCCTTTTTATATTAATTGCCCCCGTAAATGTGTTGTAATTCATTTTTAAAGCTAACATGTATCGTTCCATTACTAAAGATTCTAGGTCATGATAAACTGTAGATCACTAACTGGTGAAGAATTCATGTGTGCAGATTTATAACACTAATCTGCCTGGCTGTGGGGGAGTACTTCATCAAAACGGACAATAATCACACATTCTGAAATGTGCATGTTTAAAATTAAATTAATACATTACAACATGCACTACATAATGTACACTGGTACCGTCTGAATTCCACCATAGGTGTGAAACAAATTGAAACTTTCCACAACAATTTGTTGTATCAATATCACCCACACACTTACACACAAACAAGCACACAAATAACGTCATATTAAATAAAGAAGGTGTCTTGTAAAGTAATAAGAAAATTCCAAGATACTTTTGAGAATAGTTACATTAATTTATCTAAAATAGATGAAACTTTACCATTAATAATTATTACAGTGATCAAAAAAACGATTTTAAGTGTAAATTTGAGAGTTTATAAAGATGGGTTTACCTCCTGGCCAGTTGGAAGATTTACTGACTTCACTACAAATCAAAAAAACTTGATTTGTATTAAATCTTGTTATTAAGAAATATCGTCTTTTTTCCGTTAAATATAACCATCTTGAAACGGTTGCACAAACACACACAAACACATCCAACCACCATTTAGATTCAGATTTTATTGATTCAGTTAAATTTTATATACAATAAAATTATTCAAAAGCCACACTTTTACTACAAGCCTGCTTCTAACCGATCAAATTGATCGTCAAGTATTACAAAAGTGCACATTCAAATTAAGTCAGTATCAATTTCTACCAGTTGTAGCTATTCACAGTTGTAGGTATCAATACATTTTATATTCTTGATGGATATAAGGAAGACAAATTGAAAGGGGAATAAAACTCATCTTCCATAAATAAGTACTGAAAAAGATAACATGATAGTCTAACATAAATACTTACTAAATCCAACATAAACTTAATATTAAAGAAAATTGTGCAAATGTGCCAACAATTTCCCCCGGTCTAATATACACTTGAAAGAAACTTTATAATAAATAATAAATAAAGTAATGGACTTGATTTTTATAAATTGTACACACTTCAAAAATGTTAGATGAATCTATTTTTCTTCCCGTAAGTAATTATTTTAATTAATTCATACAAATAACACACAACAATGTTTGCCTTTCTACAAAGTCACATTTTTTTCTCTTCTTTCCATTGACCTCTTTTCTTCCTTCCTGTCTCATCTTCATTCTTCTCCTGATACTCCTCTCTTGCTTCCTAACCCTTTCTCCACAAGTACACTTTATGTCTAAACTACCGATTGTTCTTGCTGTATTGATGATGTATTTAGTATTTTTCATTTTTCCTTCTCTAACTGGATTGAGTCACTGGGAGGTTTCAGTGTTGCTGTGGTTTTCTTCCTTTGTGTATGGGTCAGTAGATGGCGCAGGAGAGCTGCTGTTCATAGAACAGTTCCTGTATTACTGTACAGTCACACGCACACATACACGCATGCGGTGTCATATATTATGTACACTTATTCATATATTCCTTGGAAGCAAGTATACATGGTGGAATGCTTATAAGAACATGAGGTGTGTTCTAAGCCTGTGTATGTGTGTGTGTGTGTGTGTGTGCAACAGCTCTTCACCATATGTTTCTGATGGAGAGACACAGCTCTCCTCATAATAGTTCATTGTACTTCGGTTCCTTTGAAGCTTAATCCTTGAATCATCTTTTACTGACAAACGGACATCCAACATTCGTCTTTGTATTGTTTGACCACATTTTCTGTTACACTAAGATAAAAAAAACAATCAATATCTGAGTCCATTTTTTTCATTCCTTTTAGCTTACAATTTTTCTATGGAATTATTTCCTTGAAAAATGAGTGACTTCAACAACCTTCTTTTCTCCCTCCACAGCTCCTCCTACCCTCAACCTTTCAATCAGTCAATTCTGAAGTGAAGGAGTGGAAAACCGCCAATGTAAGTCAAATGTATTTCCTTCCTCCATTTTCTATTTGCATCTCTGCTACTGTACTTGCCAAATTTGTTCTTTCGGCTTCTTAACCTTACCCTTCAACATTCTTCTCTGTATTTACTTTTTTTATTCTTTCCGTCTTTACATCCACCATCCATTTCTTCCATTTTGTTTATCTGTTCCACCTCTTCCATATTCTTTTTTTCCCTGAACCCTCTTTTACAAATGATTTTACTTTTACAAATTATTAATGTTCCCTTGTTTTATTATTTCTTTCCTTCCCTGTTCATTTAATGCCATCTAATTTTCCTTCTTATTCCTCTATCATCTTTCTTCTCCCTACCCCCACCCCCCATTGTACACATCTTACCCTTTTTTTTACTTGCATCATGCTGCTATCCCATAATCCAAAAAACCACAGAGGGGTCCAGCTCCCTGCCCACCATACTCGCCCTCCTATAGGCAGTATCAAGGCGTATGTGTGTGTGTTTGTGTGCTTGTATGTGAGACACTGCATGAGTGTGAGAGTGTGTGTTTTCATTTTCATGCTTCCAGTGGTGGATAGTGCTGTTGTTTTGTAAAAGCCAATGTCATGAGTACTACCCTCTGATATTGTCCTCAGAGGGTTGAGAATACAGTGTGTGGGTGTATCTGTGTGTGTGTGTGTGTATGTCTGTGTGTGTCAGAGTAGGGTTAGGTAGCTAAGTGTCTTGGGGTAAAGGCAAAATGCAATCTAGCAGAGTGATGAACATATAATTACAGCAGCAGACGTAATGAGTTTTGCTATGTATGCTGGATTATAACAGTGATGCAATTCAAGAATTTACATTTCAAGCTTAAATCTGAGTTTGAGTTTAATGTGAAGTTGAAGAAAATGTTTTTCCTCCTGACTGTAGGTGCAAACAGAGACAAATAGGGACCACACACAACACATGAAAATATCAACAAAAGCCAATCTGTGACATCCCAGTGTAAAAGCAATTAATATGACGATTATTTTTCTACAAAAAATACAACATTTAAACTTACAAAATACAAGAAAAACCCATCCATCAATGACCATATAATCTGTGCCAAACATATGCATAAGATAGGATGTACCTTACTGATCCGCTGTGGAGGAAATTCCTAAATGTCACAGTAGCACAATGAAGTAGAAGTGCATGGGGAAAATATAGTAAGAATAAAACAAATGAATAAAAATGTAAATGCTGTATACAATAAAGTACAAATAACACGACATGTACAAAGCTTTTTTCCCCAAAGATATGCAATGTAAGGATAGGGATCAAAGGTGTGTTATTGTGCAATTCGTCCACTCTTGTATTAAACAGTGTACACAATGTGCAGCAGTTCTTTCTTGAAATATGGCTTGTAGTGTTTGACTGTGGGTGCTGTGGTGTTTGGCAGTCCAATGACTAATGGCACATGGCTAAGGTCCCATTTACTAAAGCGACATGGGATGCCTTATTAATGAGTTTAGATGCTGGGTTATCATTGTCAAATTACATGAGCAAAAAACAAACAAGACACACTGATGAATATTTGGAGAGAGTTATGTTGATTATTTTGAATGTGATCTTCCAAACACGCAGACTAATGTTGGATGCAAATGCAGCACTTGGTAAGGGTGTGTCCAAGTGAGTATTGCTGTGCTTTGTTATACTTTGTTGCTTCAACGATGTGCTTGACAAGGGGTGGCGGCCCTCTCTCTCTCTGTGTGTGTGTGTGTGTGTGTGTGTGTGTGTGTGTGTGTGTGTGGGTGTGTGTGTGTGTGTGTGCCAGTCACCCCAGGGTGAGGGGATTAAGTGTGAGCCAATGCAGTAAAGGTTAGCGCTTGGTCTCTCACTGAGGCCTCTATCATACACACAAATCTCTGAAAAGACAGAGGGAGAGAGAGGGGGAGAGAGATGACATTATTATGTGCCCACAGCTCTGCTACCCCAGGGATGAGTTTTCACAAAGCTCATCAAGTCGCCAAGGAACACTGATAAAATCTCCACACAAATTCTCAAGACAGAGAGTAATTGAACTAAGCTGAAGATGAAAAATACTGAAGGGGACTTTCCTAAACATAAGCCAGACTTTGGAGTTCACAATTTTTTTCTTTTTTTTTTCCAGCTGTGGATTATTAGTTCATTTCTCGTGGCAGACATTTTAGGATATTTTTGGTACTGAGATCTCTCAAAATGGCGGATTGGAGGATTGCAACGAGATGAGCTATTAAGGAGGTATGAGCGTGCGGTTACAGCGTGTGTGTGGGTATTGCTATGTAAGCTAATTTGGAAACAGTTTGGAGCAGCTGGCATCTTTTTGAAGTCTTGCTGTGAACATCTAAATTGAAAAAGTAATTCATTTGAAATGGTATAGGATAGCAGTAACACGCGTAATATTTCAGTTAATTTCTTTTTGGCGCTGTGATTTTTTTAAAGCTACAATACTGACAACTGCTAATGCTATAACCTGTGTTTTTAATTTTCAGGGTAGTTTTCCACAATAATATCACTTCTGTAACATCTTGTTCATTGGACTCCTACACTTGATGATGCCTTTATTTCTCTAAAACACTTCTGTGATTTCTGTTTACACTATTGTCCATTTAGCACATTTCCACTGTTTTTGCTCTCAGTCACATTCGTAATAAATTACCATGATCCTGTAATTTAAACTGAAAAATTAAGTTAACAGAACCATAAGGTCAGACATACGGCCTCTGATAATTCCTTATAAACCACAAATCATGATACACACTGTCTCTGACTATCATTGGAAATTCAGCTGTCTTGCTATGCACCAACACTTTTACCATACATGCTACTTGTGACTGGAAAGTCTAACCATGACCTACTTTTTCCTACTTTGTTGCATTGCAGTGATGTGGCTAGCCAATCAGAGTCGCCGCCGTAACACATGCCAACTGTGCAATGAATGACCAAGAATCAAGCCAAGTACAGGCTGTCGCTGGAACAATCATTCTATAGCCTAGGCATTGCTAACTCCCAAACAGATGTTATGATATATGTGGTCTGTTGTCGAAGCGTTTTAAAGAAGTTCAATCCTGTATGAATTTTGAATAAGTCGCTACCATGACTGAACTGCAGACTAAATGCTGTTTGAATATGAGACCAAATATGAATGATGACCCCCTTAATTTCCTGTCGAAAACACCAGTAAAAGGCCGCACTAGAGAAGTTTCCATGATGAATATAGGAAATGTTGTTTCAAAATGTCTGTATTCAACTTATGACCTTATATGTTAATTTACCTATTTCCACAATGGATATACGCGTATATTACTTATGGCATCAATATAATTATATCATAAAAGAAAAGTCAGGACCACCACACATACACTGTAGAGTAGTCAATAATGTTTTTAAATTACAGCCGAACAACATTAACATCCAACCTTTAAGTGTATGTATGCTTTTTAAATGCCAGTTGGTACTTCAGTTGACCAAATCCAAAAAGTTCCTGCATGAGAGAGTTTAGTGCTGTGATAATTATTTGTGTATATAATTTTTAACCTATATTTAACCATGAAAAGTCCCGTTGAGATTAAAAATCTCTTTTTCAAGGGAGTCCTGGCTAAGACAGCCAGCAACACAAACAAAGTACAAGTTTAACAGGAAAAAAACAACACATACAGAGTTGCAATATAAAAACAAGAATGAAGGTGTGAAACAAACCAAACATGCAACATCGGTCAAAAACAACGACATCCCAGTGACTTTCTGGTCTTTAAAAAAATGGATTTAATATCATCCAATCAAATCGTGTAGTTTTAAAAAGTTTTGTAAAATATGCCAGTCTGATTGGGCTGAGTATCTTAATGCTCTTAATATTGTATTAATACACTTATAACAAAACAGATTATGCATTTCTGTGTAAGAGACCAAGTGTTTTGATATACAGTGTCTTACAGTTGCTGTGTATGTGCATGGATGTCAACCTGCTCACATATCCTTGACCACTGTGTAAGTGAGCCAGCAGAGGAGTTCTTTAAAGCCAAGAGGCCACTTGGCTCAACACATTCACTTTCCACTTCATTAGCAGTCACATTACTTTAGATTAGCAGAAAGTGGACATTTACAGGCAATGCTGACGCCTGTAATTAAAATTAATTTAAAAAGAAAGACGCAAAGAGAAGTAATTACTCCAAGTGTTAAAGGTTTTCGCCCCGGCAACTTCTCTTATCGTTTTATTGCTCTGTTCTTACCAAAGAAATAAAAATGCAAAAGAGGGAGTGGACTTAGTGAGGAGAGAAATTAGGCGCTAGCGGACGTTCATTAATGACTTCACCTGATTATTGGGAATGGGAAGTCTCCTGTAAAGGTTGAGTAGTTTACAATGATTTTTTTTTTAATTAGAGCGGATTTGCTCTGATTGAAATGAAATATAAAGGCTCCTTAAATAGCTTATCACAACCTCTGTGATTTGCCAAGCCCCTTCACTGGCTGAAAGGTTTTCTGTGGCAAACAAGGAGGATTTTTTTTTTTCTTCTGGAAAAGGCATCTTACATTTGCAAAAACAATATTTATATTTGCTACAGTAACTTAGTACAAGCATGTACACCTGAAAACAAGAGGGTTCATAATCCAAGATGTTTGTGTTGTAGACACTAGTGACTCAATGCATGCTTGAACACAAAAGAAATAGAGCAAATAAATGTATGATGTGTCCTATAAGGATTTAAATTAAGAGTATATCTTGGGCTTTATGATATTTCCAGTACTTTTTATTACCTTGTTACTGGATATATTATTGATATTACAATACTCTCAAACAGAGAAACAGAGTTGGGATGGCATCCATGGAGCTAGTAGGTAGCTCTAGTAGTAGCTCTAACTTTGGAGCGGGTCAGGGTTCATATATGAACATGATTGCGAGTACTTCAATAGAATCAATTTATAAAGTCTTTAAGTGTAATCAGTACTGGAGAGGTTTGTACTGGTGCAGCAAGAACTTCATCATGCAGTGGCAAGTTGTATTTGTGTAAAGAAAAGACAATATCAAAAAACCTCCTGAACACTCAGTTTCAAAACAGAATGTAGCTGGATGATTGAGAAAATCAGAATTTAACGAGTTCATTGCCAGATGCTGATATGTTTGTGTCTCACTAATAGCAGATTGTAAGTGGTATCTTAACTATATTATTGAAACACTGTGACTTTTATGGAGATGGAAACCTTTGTATTCTTCCTGTAGACAGTGTTCTCTATCGTTTTTCAATGCATTTTTCTGACTAAATTTGTGTGTGGTAACAATGCTGCAGTTCAATTTTAGGAATTCTCGCGGTCAGAATGGCAACACTTTTGCTATTATGGCGACATCCCTAGGAAATACTAAAACAACCCACGCCTTACTTAGTCTTTTCCATCAAAGACTTTTGTGCCCATTTGTTCCTTCTGAACAGATGTTCATAAATAAATAGTTAAATTTTAAATAAATAAACTAAACTTGGGAATTTCCTAAAACAACTTTTTGAGATTAAAAGTCATTTGTTATTGTACTTCTATTATAGTGAGAATTCAATCAAAAAACCAAACGCATCCCATACCGGTTATTTTGTGGGATTTGTCATTAATGAAAAAAATGTTCTCTACCTATCCTTTAAATACATAGATACAAATGCTGACTGCTTGATTACAACATGGATCTGCATGCAGAAAAGATTCTTGTCTAATGTGCATGAGGACAGTCGAACCAAAAGAAACGTGGGGTACAACAGAGGTATTTCAGTATTATCCCAAATGGAATGGAACAAATAACAGACACTATAAGTCATGTCATGCTACCATTTCTCCTCATGAGCGTGGAGACTCTCTCCAGGTTCAACTTTATCCATACACCAGAGACAAGAGGCAGCTCCTAACACAAAACATCTAAAGTGTTTCTGCAGAGGCCTCTGATCAGGTAAATCATCTTTGAGACATAACATTTGTCAGGCATATTATGAATCATTACCAATATTCAAGGTATTAAAAACCAGTCAATGCAGATTGCTGCCCAATCTGAGCTCTAGAGGTTTCCTCTTGTTCAAAGGGAGATTTTTCTCTCCACAGTCCCAAAGTCCTTACTCATGAGAAATATTGGTCTTCTCTATAATATTATAAGGTAAAGATGACTAAGTCACACGTTCCCTTACACTGCTGACGTGAGTGGGGCATGAATACAGGCCACACAAAATGAATATAATTTTGTTCCTGCTCTCATTGCATTTATTTAGAGACTTACACACACACACACACGCAGCTGACTTTTGGAAAGATCTTATTTCATCGACAGAGGACCCAGCGATACCATCCCGATGAGTTAAAAACCATTCCATGCATATGGCTCATGCCATGGAACATTTACATTTCATATCATATCTATAGTGTCATGTATTATTACCACAATAAATTATGAAAAATCCAAACTTATTGACTTGTTTTTTAATGCAAATTTAAAATGTAAGCAACTATGATGTGCTCAGAGATGTGATATCTGTAGACATGCTTTGCACATATACCCCTACAGGTTCTGCTGGAGTGACTGTTAAAATAAGACAATCAGATTTGTTTTGGGGGACCTTTATGTTGTGGCACCAAGCAGTAAATTGTACGTGTCAAAAATCTGTCAGAGCCTGTACCTTTTTAAGACAAGCCACTCAACTCTCTAGTGTGTGCAACATCCTAACCGAGATCCCCAAAATGCCCCCCCCCTGCGAGGAGTAAGCACCGCGATATGCACTTACCCTGTGTGTGTGTGTGTTTGTGTGTGTGTATGAGATATTGCAGCAGGATCAGGGAACTTCGGACAGCAGGATTTGGATGAGGTGCTTTTTACGCACGCACACACACACACACACACACACACAGAGAGCAGCCTGCTCTGTGTAGATAAGCAATGGAGTTGAGTAGTAACTGAAGTATACTTTAACCAAAAAGAGAGAAAGAGAGATTGATATGTACAAACATATTTACCCTGAGAGAATAAAGAGGGAGAGGGCAAGGGAGAAATAGGAAAATAAGAGAGTGAGAAGGGTGCATATGATGTTATCTCTGAGTGAATATTTACTTCTCAGTGAGAAATATTTGCCTGCAGTGTGACAGCACACACACGACACTCACTTACTGCCAGGAGCTGCCTGTGTGTCTACAGTTGATTTTCAGTTGATTTTACAATCTTTCTTATTAATCAAAGTATTTTTGATCATGGTGTAAGTCCTAAACTAAGGTAGAGACCTGGTGGGATTTCAAAATGCAGTCTGAAAACACAAGTAAAAACCTTGTTTTTCTCCAGAAACTGATCAAACAAGGAGTGAGGTCTTTGTAGATGAAGCAGGTGAACCACAGGCATAAATCTACTTTTGGCAAGAGCAGTTTAAACAGTGATCACCTACATCAAGGGAGATACCTGACTAAAGAGGCTGCTAACTGGGACTCTCATTTATCTGCCTTCAAAGAAAACATCGGAATCACTTCCTGGAGATAACCCTCACGCCAAGCTGACATTCACTCTGTTGAATCTGAACCGAAATATATTGCTTCCCCATTGCACCAAGCAAATTAAAAAATATTTACCAGCTGGTATTGATTTAACCGTGTGTGTGTTTGTGTGTGACCTTGGTAAAATGTGGCCCTGGAGACACCTTTAGTGGAGAGAATTACCACAGAGGTGGTTTAGAATACTTTAGAAAATATATCTCTGTGTGTGTCAGGAGGCAGGTTTTGCCATAATGATAGCATCATAACTGTGCAGTATAAAGTCACAAAAGTTTAAAGGCGTTTCGTTGAGGTCAGAATGAAGACCAAGTTTGGAGATGAGTTTGGTACAACCCATGAGGACTCAGTACTGATGTGACAAAATAGTAAGTAGTATAGAGTACTTATGCAAACGGTCCTTATAATGCAGTAATTACTAATGATTATTTATGTACTTATGTAGTAAAGACTACTGAGTGCTTGTTAATATGTATTATTGACTGCTGAGTATTGATTTAATAATCCAGCCAGGACTCCTAAGTTTCATGTGAAAATGTAGTCTTGATGAGTAAATATGTAAAATGTTGTAGTATTGACTATACTCAGTCTATTCTAATAATATAGTCAGGACTACTGAGTATTAGTATAAATTTGTAACTTAAGACAAAAGGGACCTGATACGACTAATATAGTGTTGTCATATCGTCATGAGTCCTAACCAAGGTACTAATTTCACAGTTGCCACGTCAGCCATGGCCATTGGTTCCTCTTGCTCTGGCCACAGTGCTTCGAAAATCCTTGTATTCCCTACAGCCAGCATGACCTTTGTGTTCCAGCTACTGTAGGGCTGTTTGCAGTGTTCTTTGCCCCATTGCTGCTTTCTTTCTCTCTTTCACTCTCAAGGCATCAGTGGCCCATAAATACATCAATGTAGATTTCACGTGCCCCTGCAGGCAAGCATAATTCAGCACAAACTCGATAGTAAGCATAGCCTCATTAGGGTATACACAATGTGCAAGCACAAATGCATTTTCAGGGAGTTACAGAGTTTACAGAGCATCCTGCTTGCTGCCATGTGGTGGCGTAGGCATAAATAATCATTTGTACAAAAGTTTGTGGGGCATCTTTTCACATGTAAAAGGTGATAAAAATCCTTTGTGCCAAAAGTAGTAGTAGAAAATGTGCAAATAACAACTTCAACTTAAATCAGCAATAATTTTACTTAGATCTTTGGCAGCTGTGGCTGAGAGGTAGAGGTGTTGTCCCTCAACCAGAACAACACTTCCATCCCAGTCTTCACCATTTGCATATTGAAGTGTCCTTGGGCAAGATGCTGAACCCTGAATTGCCCCCATAAAAAAAAGTCCTGCTAATAGATTCACTGTGTGTGTGTGTGTGTGTGTGTGTGAATGCGTGAATGTAAAACTTTACTGTAAAGAGTTTTGAGTGGTCATCAAGACTAGAAAAGCGCTATATAAATACAAACCATTTAATATCTTTTATTAAGCACAACATTTCCTGTGCTCAACCGACAGAGCTCAGTCTGTAAAGGTGATGCAAAAAAATTCCCTGCTTCCGACCACGTTAGCATTCAGGGTGAAAAAAACGTTTTTAATGATAAATGAAGAAGTTACGGTAAAAATATGCAACATTTTCATTTGTCCTGCATTTATATCCTATGTTGGTTTTGATAAGATGACATTTGTGAAGTAGGTGTGGCTGGTAATGTCAGAAATTCCTGTAGTAGGCCAGATGTGGCAGGCCTGTCTTGAGTGTGGAAGGCCTGTCATAAAATGAAGAATGAATTTTTTAATGACAGTTATGGAAATCAGTTTCAATGTTATTGCACTGAAAGCTATTTTAAAGCTGTTGGAAACATCTACTTTTGGTGATTTCTGCAGTTTTCCTTCGACAGCACACCTTGTTGAGGTGGGGAAATCAGAAACCACTCATCACTGGAGTAAGATAAGGTGAATACAGAAAAGTAGTCAATGAAGCTATAGCAGTCAATAAAGAGTGGGGCATATCTCTTGAAACTAAAATTCAGCAATATCTGTCATGACATAT
Organism: Limanda limanda; assembly: GCF_963576545.1. NCBI lineage: Eukaryota > Metazoa > Chordata > Actinopteri > Pleuronectiformes > Pleuronectidae > Limanda > Limanda limanda. The sequence continues at coordinate 31,992,081 of NC_083637.1, read as the reverse complement.
CATCACTGAGTTTGGGAAGGTGGTGAATTAACAAAGGAGGACTTTGGTACAAAGACCTTGCCAATAAGAGCGGGAAAACATTTTGTTTTTTTATTTATTAACATTTATTCGTTAGCACTTTATCTATAATTGTCATTCTGTGACTTTAATTTGAAAAAATAGAAAATGTCACTGTGATAGAATGTTTCACTGTGTTCCACCAATTGCTGAGGCTTTCCCACAAATCAAGGGAGTGCATTTTGAAGGTTGACCACTTTAATTTTCCTTGACTTAACTTTGATTCATAGGAGTCATAATTTTCTCTTGCTGTCATGGCAGAAAGCCTTGATGTAATTCTAATCATGATGCCAGAAGCATCTGGGGGTCTGATAAGAAAACACCATGCTGTTTAAAAATAAAATGACAAACAGCTTATCTATGATAACCAAAAGTAGTTTTCAACTTCTCAGTGTTTCTCACGCATGGACCTATTCGTGACCACTGCCACAATATAAACACTAAGCACAAAATATTAACTTTAAATATAATTTTCATTTTATCTCTGCAACATTGTTCACATGCAAACACAATCTGGACAAACCAATGCATATAAAAGCATGTATCTGCATAAAGGAACAGAATGTGCTCTTTACCATGTAAAATAACAAACGTTATTGTAATTTTACTGTTTTAAAGCATGTTATCACATGTTAGTGACACATTTTTCATTCATTGATGTTGACAAGGTATTCCACTGTCCTTGTCAATATCAACAGGATGGGTGAGTTACCACTTTCAGGGCAACAACCAGACGCAGTGTATTGGTATACACCATGTAGCTAATAAACTGTAAGGACAAATTAAAAAAAAACGTGTAGTGTTTTACTATGCTCCAAGGTCCTAGGTTACATAATCAGCAGTTTCCTGTTTTAACTCGGGTTCCAAATAATTTTAGCCTAATTGCAAAGTCTCAACATACTCTAAACTTTCCATTGCACTGCTAAGTGTGCCACGGAAAAGGGTCTGAACAATGTGTGAAGATTACGCTCTGGATTTCAAATATAGTTCCTACAAATTTTTATAAACAGTTATAGTTTGGATAACTGAGTCTAGATTTGGGGAAAATGGCAATTTTACCAATTTAAAATAAATATACAAAAAACTAAATTGCACGAAAGGGGAGGGGAAAGGGAAGGGGCTGTTTATTGCAGGGAATACCGGTATAACCTCTTACTTAGTCGCTTTAATATAGGGAAAATGTGACATGCGTATCTTTGACAAAATCATTAACTGTTGGTGCCAGGTAGCTGGAGTATTTCTGAAAATTGAATGAAATTCAATCATATCCATTTGTATAGCCCTTAATTGCAACAAAAATCTACCCAAAGCTCTTTATATAGAGATGTGTAAACCATTGCCTACAAACTGCTGATCTCTTGAAAACAACATTTTTATCAGAATGGAGAAAAAAAAACTGTGGGCAGAAGAGAGCAGAGGACCATGTTAGAATCCACACATGACAGCCATTTATTTCAGAATCCCCACAAAAAAATAAATGAAACAATGAAAGCTTGCATGCACCAATTGCTGGGGTTGTTACTCTAGCAAAGGTGAGTGTTGTGTCATATTAACCAATGGTGCAATATCGCTGTAACAGTCAATCAGAGCTTAATCACCAGTTTTGGACAAGTTACTGAGAAATACTGAGTAGTTTCAGTTACAATATTTCTTTCAATGGTAAGTTACTTAAACAATTACTGCATGAAAGAAAATGAACAGCTGGGAAAGGCAGCTTTAATATTTGTGCTTCAACTCTCTAACGCTTGCAAATTCATATCATTGTGTCTAGTGTTGCTTAGACTGTGGAACAGGCAACTCCCATTTTATCCATCTCTTTACCCATTATCACTATGATGAAGTAAGAAGTTGAACAATAAAACATTGCTGACATATGTTGATTGGCCTGTTTATTGTACCCTCAACAGGCCTTCACATCAAGTTAGTGTTTTGGCACTGAGAAATGAAATAACTGTTGCTCATTTATCCAGTGCCTCATAGGATAAGAATAACTATTCTCTGATGAGGAAAAGGTCCTCATATTGGAATGTCAAAATCTGGACTAATGCTGAATCAGTAGTCAGGTGACATCTGAATTTGTCTAGTTTCGGATTTCAAAGAAAATTAAAGTAACGAGGAATTTATGTTTTAACAAGATGTGACATCCTCTGCCCTAACCCTCAACAAGAGTAAGGAAAAACTACACAAAAAGAAGGTAGACACCTCAGAGAGAGCTACATGTGAGGGATCCGTCTCCTAGGACGGACAGAAGATCAATAGATTTCATGTGTAAAGGAGAACATCAGAAAGATAAGGGTATTAGCAGCATTGAGTAGAATAAAACACTTTGGACCATAATGGAAGGTAAATTATGTGATCGATTTTCAGGAATGGTATCCACCGACATTCTAGACCTATAGCAGCAAAACTAAGAGCCGGTCTAAGACAAGCCTGGACCGGCTTTAACTACAGGTGCATCTCAATAAATTAGAATATCATGGAAAAGTTTAATTATTTGCGATATTTCAAATCAAAAAGTGAAACTCATATATTATATAGATTCATTACACACAGAGTGAAATGTTTCAAGCATTTATTTCTTTTAATTTTGATCATTATGGCTTACAGTTAATGAAAACCCAAAAATCTAACTCAGAAAATTTGAATATTACATAAGACCATAAAACAAAGGATTTCTAATACAGAAATGTCAGCCTACTGAAAAGTATGTTCATATATATATATGCACTCAATACTTGGTCGGGGCTCCTTTTGCATGAATTACTGCATCAATGTGGCATGAAATGGAGGCGATCAGCCTGTGGCACTGCTGAGGTGTTATGGCCAGGTTGCTTTGATAGCAGCCTTCAGCTTGTCTGCATTGTTGGGTCTGGTGTCGCTTATCTTCCTCTTGACAAGGGGTCAGGGGAGTTTGCTGGCCTATCAAGCACAGTGATATCATGGTCATTACACCAGGTATTGGTACTTTTGGCAGTGTGGGCCGGTGCCAAGTCCTGCTGGAAAATGAAATCAGCATCTCCATAAACCTTGTCACCGGAAGGAAGCATGAAGTGCTCTAAAATTTCCTGGTAGACAGCTGCGTTGACTTTGGACTTGATAAAACACAGTGGACCAACACCAGCAGATGACGTGTCTCCCGATAATGTGGAAACTTCACACTGGACTTCAAACAACTTGGATTCTGTGCCTCTCCACTCTTCCTCCAGACTCTTGGACTTTAATTTCCAAATGAAATGCAACATTTACTTTCATCTGAAAAGAGGACTTTGGACCACAGAGCAACAGTCCAGTCCTTTTCTCCTTAGCCCAGGTAAGACGCATCTGACGTCGTCTCTGGTTCAGGAGTCGCTTGACACGAGGAATGCGACAGTTGTAGCCCATGTCCTGGATACGTCTGTGTGTGGTGTCCCTTGATGCACTGACTACAGCCTCAGTCCACTCCCCCAAATTCTTGAATGGCCGTTGCTTCACAATCCTCTCAAGGCTGCGGTTATCCCTGTTGCTTGTGCACCTTTTTCCTTCCACTCAACTTTCTGTGAATATGCTTGGATACAGCACTCTGTGAACAGCCAGCGTCTTTAGCAATGACCTTTTGTGGCTTACCCTCCTTGTGGAAGGTGTCAATGACTGTCTTCTGGATAACTGTCAAGTCAGCAGTCTTCCCCATGATTGTTTAGCCTGCTGAACCAGCCTTAGAGACCATTTAATTGCTCAGGAAACCTTTGCAGGTGTTTTGAGTTAATTAGCTGATTAGTGACGGACATCGTGAGTCTACAATATTGAACTTTTTCACAACCTTCAAATTTTCTGAGATACTGAATTTTGGGTTTTCATTAGCTGTAAGCCATAATCATCAAAATTAAAAGAAATAGACGCTTGAAATATTTCACTCTGTGTGTAATGAATCTATAAAAATATATGAGTTTCAGTTTTTGAATTTAATTATCGAAATAAACAAACTTTTCCATGATATTCTAATTTATTGAGATGCACCTGTATAAGCTTTATCGTAAAGGAAGGTTTAAGCCTACTCTTAAACATTCAGATGGTGTCTGCCTCCCGAAATGAAAGTGGAAGATGATTCCACAGAAGCCTGAATTCTGCGAGCGTAGTGCTCTATTGGGGTGATATGGTACTATCAGCCTGATAATAAAGAATTACAATAATCAAATCTGGATGTAACAAAGGCGTGGACTAGTTTTGCTGCATCTTTTTGAGAAAGGACCTGTCTGATTATTGAGATATTACCCAAGTGGAAGAAGGCGGTCCTAGAAATATGTTACAAGTGAGAATCAAAGGACAAATCGGGATCAAAGATGACTCCCAAGTTCTGTTTCATTGGAAGCAGGGGCAATGTCGTCTAGCGCAGCTATATCATTAGATAATGTATCTCTAAGGTGTTTAGGGCCAAGTATGAGAACCTCTGTTTTATCGGAGTTTAATAAGAGAAAATTGCGGGTCATCCAGGTTTTTATGTCCTTGAGACATGCTTGGAGTGAGTGGAGTTAAATGATTACACTGCTCTTGTTTTATTATATATATATTTATATATATATATATATATATATATATATATATATATATATATATATATATATGTATAACTTGGTGTCATGCGCATAGCAGTGGAAATTTACAGAATGTGTCCTGATAATGTTTCCTAGTGGAAGAACATTTAATGAGAGTAAAATTAGGCTATGCAAGGAATTCTGAATAGAATCGATCTGAAAACTAGGATTTAAACCAGTTGAGGGCCGTTCCTTTAATACTAATCAACTGTTCTAGTCTTTGTAATAAGATTTGTGTCAATTGTGTCGAATGCTGCACTGAGATCTAACAGAACAAGGACAGACACAAATCCCTGATCTGAAGCTATTAGAAGGTCATTAGTGACTTTTGCCAAGGCTGTCTCCGTGCTGTGATTGGCTCTAAACCCAGACTGAAGTCTTCATATACTTCACATATACTTTCCTGGTGAAACTAACACAGCTGATGGCTTCAACCTTTTAAAGGATTTAAGACAGGAAGGGGAGGCTGGATATCGGTCTGTAGTTGGCTAAAACCTCCAGGTCCAGGGTGATTTTTTTGAGAAGGGCATTGATAACAGCTAGTTTAAAGGACTGTGGTACATATCCTGATGATAATGACAATGTTCAGTAACAAACTATCAATTATGGGAAGAATTTCTTTAAGTGATTTTGTAGGAATGGGATCTAAAATACAAGTTATGGGTTTAGAAGATGAGATTATTTTGGTCAGCTGATCAAAGGTGATCAGAGAGAAGCTGTCTTAATAATTGGTAAGATTCTCAGCTGTTTCTGAGATTTCTGTTCTTGGTAGGGTATTAGTGATGAGGGCAGGATATGGTTGGATTTGGTTGATTTGATTTCTAATAGAATTCTATCATTAAAAAGGTCAGATATTGCTATTCATGGATGGAGGAATACTGGGTTCGGTGGAGGTGTGACTCTGTCAGCCTGGCTACAGTTCTGAAGAGAAACCTGGGGTTGTTTTCATTCTCTTCTATTAATGTGGAGTAGTAGGCAGCTCTTGCTTTGTGAAGGGCCTTCTTATATGCTTTAACACTATTCTTCCAGGCTAGGTGATTTTTTAACACGGTTGTTGGAGCGCCACTTCCTTTCTAGTTTTCTTGACGCTTGTTTTAATTCATGTGTGTTGGAATTATACCATGGAGCTAATTCACTATGTTTTACACGCTTCTTTCTTAGAGGGGCTATGGATTCCAATGTTAATCGTAATGACTTTAAAGAGCTATCGACAAGATGGTCAATCTCAGTGGAAGAAGGGTTTTTATTAATTTTATTAACAGATAATATGGGGTTAAATGTGATTGGAATTATTTCCTTAAATTTAGCTACAGCACTATCAGGTAGATACCTAGAAAATTTGCTTTTTTATTAGTGGCATGTATTCTGATCATGATAAATCAAAGGTTATTAAATAATGATCTGTAAATCAGATAATGTTGAAGTACTTTTAGATGTTCAATTTTGACAATTTAGATGTTCAATTTTGACACCATATGATAGTACAATATGGATAGCACTTATTGTAAGTCGCTTTGGATAAAAGCGTCAGCTAAATGAAATGTAATGTAATGTAATGTAAAGTACAAGGTCAAGTGTGTGGTTACAACAATGAGTAGGTTAGTGTACACACTGACTGAAACCAATTGAGTCTAGTACTGAAATGAATCAACACTAAGGCTATTATTATTATTGTCAACATGAATATTAAAGTCACCAACAATAATAACTTTATCTGTAATATAAAGTAAAGTATTGTTATACTTAAACTGGATGACCAGCCTGGGTATTTTGTCCTTCACACCCTGACTTCTTTTCACGGTCCCTCTTTCTTTTTATCTGCCTGCTACACATTATTCTCTATCTCTATCTGTGTTTTTGCCTTCCTCTCAATCTGTCTTCACGGCTCCTTTTATTGGTGACTATTTTTCTTTCTCCAATCCTTCAATCCATCCCTATTCGCTGCACTCTTGTTGCAGCTGAATGACTGATTACAATGGAGGACAAAGGTGACTGTTCATCATATCAGCATCACCTACATTCAATCAAGTCAGCACCACCCAAGGTTAGTTTTCCATTGTCTCTTCATTCTCCTCATAAGTCTTTTTCAAGTTTTTGAAACTGCAGATTCTCTTGCACTTTTCCTTAATTCAAGGCCAAGGCCAATTGTTTTTGTACATTGGTGAAACCAGCTTTAACACAAGACAAATATTGATGTCGAGGACCTGGCATTTATAACAAATACATTTAAAACAATCTCATTCACTCGTTCATCTAATAAAATCCATCTTAAGTCATCTGAGCACATGTAGACAGCTCTCAGTACACAAGTTCCTTTGTTCTGTGATTGGAATGTGTATTCACAAGTGTCTCCATTGATATACTGGTGATCAGACCTCACTTCCAACCAACACACACATACACATACACAATTTAAGTTTGCAAAGACCAAATTATGTATAATTTAACCAGGAAAACTACAGAAGGTTTTACCGATTTTAAAATGAATACAAAAAGACAATTAATATATATTTTGATGAGTGGCAATATTGTGGTGGTGGCTCCAAATATCAATGTATGGGAAACACTGAGAAGTATAAGACATTTTTGATGAAAGGTCAGATAGTTTGAAGGTGACACAAAAGCTACAATATGTTAGATAACCACTCTCTACAATCGTGTTGAGCAGAGAGACATCTTATCCAAGAACAGAAATCTGACGCTGCAGTCGATACAGACTCACCAACACTTGACAATCAAAGATGTATAGAGAAAACTACATTGCATGATGGGAGTCTCCCAGAGGTCGAGGCCTATACACTTTATCAAAAGTGAATGTTTTAAGTTTAACCTTCACTGTAGAGATGCAGTCTGCCTCCCAAACCCAGAGTGGGAGCTGCTTCCACAGGAGAGGAGCCGGTGAGCTGAAGGCTGTACCTTCCATTCTACTCTTACAGACTTTAGAAACCATAAGTGAGCCTGTATTTAGGGAGCAACGTGATCTATTGGGATAATACGTTGCTCTGAGATCTTTAATATATTATGGGCTTTGTATGTGAGCAGCAGGTTTCTCAATTCTATTCTGAATTTGCAGAGAAGCAAAGACAGGAGTAATATAATCTCTTCCTGTAGCTCCTGTCAGCACCTGTGCCGCAGCATTTTGGATCATCCTTTTGAGACAGGATGTCTCATGATATTGTGCAATATCATGTGAAATCAATAGCAAAGGGTGGAGCTACTGCTTGTCTATGAAAACAATTGTTGGGATTATTCATGTCTCAGAAACTAGCAACATGCACTAGTCCTTCATTAAAGTGATAAGGGCAACAAGTACATAACATAACATCTCTGTGGAATATTTAAAACACCCTCAGAAACCATTTTGAAAATGAAGATATTCAAAAATCGCAGCTTGTCTGATCAGCTAATTAATTATAAACTGTTCCTTATTTCTAACAGAACAATATTTTTTCTTTCTAATATATTTTTTCAGTTCTGGAAAAAATAAAGACAAATCTTTGGGCTGCAAACTAAATCTGTAACAATTGTCTTTGCTGAATCTCTACAAAGTAAAAAATGCTGAGGAATCATTAATGTGGTTTCAAAGCCTGACTTTGCAATTCATTGGACAGCAACAGCCAGTTAACACAATGGTTTACATTGATATACGAGAGAGGGTAATTGGCAACACACGTAGCTAACTATTCACAGACAGTTATTTTGGCAATGACATGTGCTCTATTAAGGCTTTTAGCAATGGTACTACTATCTGAGAATTAGCATCAGGTCTCCCTGTTGGCTGCCAAAGCTAAAGGGTTGGACCAGTCTAATTTATAATAACCATAATTAAACTTCAGATAAAATAATGGTTGTTAGTAAATAGCTGCAATGCAGAGATAATCATGGCTATGCTGTTAAGTTAAACAGAGAATGAATCATACACAATACACCCACCTTTACCTTGAGATCAGCAGATCCAGAAATATTACTGCATTTGAATGGGTAAAATCTGAACAATTGTAACATTTATTACAATAGGTATTTAGAATCTTCTTATTTCTTATCTTTAGGTTTTGAGATATTAGGTAATTTAAGCATATTTGTCATCATGAGATCTAAGACAAAAGATTTTTCATCCAAATTGTACCGACGTTCCCTCTTTCACCCTCTATTGAAAATGGCTGATCTTTGTGATGAAATCAGAATCAGAGAAATGCAAAATAAGATGATATAGTTTCAATGCAAAATCAATATGCTTTAAGATTTAAAAAAAAGAAAGAAAACAAAACAAAAAACAAAAAATAAAACTAATCACTGACATTTTTAATGTAGATATAAAATATGACCATGTTATTCTGGATTAGCAGCCCAATACTACAGCTGATTATATCTGTGCAAAATCAAAGAAGTGCCTAATGAAATGAAGGTGCAGAAGATGTGTATCATCACACCTAAAAAAACATCTGCACTCAGCCATGAATTTAGGGCCAATATAATTACCCTGAAACACCAAAGTAAAAACTTTTACTTCCTTCCTTCAGGAGCTGCTGTAATGACTACATGATATGGTAATTACAGATGATTAAAGATTAGGAGTTTCTGTAATTGCACCTTGAACCAAACTAATGGAGCAATCAGAGAAAAGTTAAATTTTTTTTTATCTTCTGCACTTTTTGAGCACAGAGTCATTTCATTTTGGTCTGGTTTTTGCTCTAAACTATTATTTTCTACATGTTCTCTAAAAGTCAAGAGAGAGACAGCCAGAAATAATTGGTGTTTTTAGAGGTGAAATTCAACGAGTTCTTCATGCAACTCTTCACTTTTTCTGCAAATACTCAAGTGAAAAAATGGATCATCTTCAAGTAGGTTGTTTTCTTATTATTTCAAAAAAGTGTGACATCTATGCTCACCCACACACATACGCATGCAAAGACAGACACACAAACACACACATCAATGCATCAATGCCCAAATGCCTTCTATTGCTATATTTTTACAATGCTAGAATGGCTAAATTAACGATGTCGGCCAAACAGTCAAGATCATATATAGTTATTCTCTCTCTCACTCCCTTTGTCAAAAGCGCGCACACACACACACACACACACACACACACACACACACACACACACACACACACACACACACACACACACACACACACACACACACACACACACACACACACACACACACACACACACACACACACACACACACACACAATTACTTCATGTTCGGTGTGAGGGGATTAGTCATTGTTCAGTTTAACATAAGACTCCATGACAGGCTACTGAAGACTTAATGTCAGGGCCTGGCCTATTAAACTGTACCCGACAACACAAATGCATATCCGCACGCACACACACACAGAGGCAGGCAATGAGGCATGGACACAAAGACACAAAGACCTGATTTATCATATATAAAGCACTGTCTCAAACACATGCATTTCCTAACAGACTAACACACAGTGATTGTCAGATTTATTAGGTTACGGACATTATGGCACTTTTTCTCGTCTTGATGACCACTCAAAACACTTAACAGTACAGTTTTTCAGTGCATGTGTTGTCAAATTGATCAAGATCTTTTCTCCATTTGAATGTTTTATCTATATATACTATATATATATATATATGTGTGTTTTCTTAAATTGTAGCCATTGAGCTCTTAAGGAAACGATAGGTTTATCCTGCAAAAACATTAAAACTGGCTCAGTTCACAGTGTCAGCTGATCAATGTGCAAGCGCATATTCTTGGCAGTTCATGTATTAATATGAGCTTTCTACATTTGACCTATTTAGCAATTATTAAGAATTACAATAAAATAACTGCAGCAGTGACACAGTGATATTGATGTAATTCAGAATTCACATGGTTTAGAGAAACATGGGATATTAAATCTCTCCACTTGAATGTACCACTAAAGCAATCCCAGGCAAAAACATAAAATGTACATCTTTGTTAACTTATAATTATTATATTCAACAAACAAGGAAAATAAATTAGTAACATATCAATATTTAATGTGGTTTTATTGTTATAAGGTCAGATTTTTTCAACAGTAATTGAAATACTTTAAATTCCAAACCTTGCTTTGCCAATGTAATTTCCTGGTCTTTATTTAATCACGATGTTAGGTTGTGTTCTGCACTGCTTCAGATTACTGTCTCATTTTTCTCTAGTTTCCCTAATTTAGTAATTTAGACCAAATTAAGTTTTAAATAATTTGAATGCCAAAGGTACTTAAGAAATATAAAACTACTCTGGTACTAAGGTATAAATAGAATGTATTCTACAGATGTGAAATAAATAAATGCACTAAAATCCAGACCAGTATTTGTAGAGATACTGCACAAACATTAGTTTTATACATTTTCTTAGATGCTGATCTTCGGTTTTAGGATGTGTCAGTTTGGACAATTGATTTCAAAATATCAGTTTGAATAAATCGTATCCATGCAGACAGAATGTTTCCACATTCAACCTGCCAGAGTTCACGAAGCATCCTTCGTTGTATTTAGAAGACTTTGCCTTGTATGGTCTTTTCTCCACAAACAATGACACTAATTCAGTGAGCCTCTCCTCCACGTAGGATGATGAATGTTGGCCAAGTTGCCCCAGTGCTCTCCTGTATAACCAGCCTCCCTGCCTCTCCAGACACTTCTCTATAAATGCCGACCCACTGGGCTAATTTAATAAAAGCCTTTTCTATGTTACCACAGAGACACACCAGGTAATTAAACCCACAGGCTAGCCTGCACGCACATGTTATTATGGGATATAAAATTGATCTAAGTGTGCCTAGGGGTTTCCACAGGAGACGAATGGCCACCACCAAGTCTTGTCTCTTGTGGCTGTGGAAACGGAAGGTAAACGAGCACATTAACAAGGCGTCCGCTAACAGTACCCTCTACACACACAAACACACTATTGAAAGGACAGTTTAGCTAATTTATTCTGTAATCGAATAATGAGATTAACAGGAGACAAGACTCCTTCCTGTCTCTAACACCTGTTCAAACAGCATCCACTTCATTTCAATCCACAAGTCAACACAGTCACTCAATTGATTGGCCTTTTAGACGATGAGAAAGATTGAAGTAATAGAAAAGAGCAATAAAGAATGAGGGAGGGGAAAAACATGCTGCAACGTTTAAAAGCCTTCATTTAAAACCCTGGTGTGTTTTTAAGCGGTTTCATTATTACGACAAGGTGGAGGGGGCCAGTGAGGATATGTGTGTGTTATTTCATTATTAGTAGGGGAGAAGGGAGCGGAGTCAAGAGCAGAAATTGTCCAAAGACTTTTAATTGGATTGCTAAAGCACTTTCTTAATTGAGTTCTGTATTCTTGCTAATATAAAAGTGTACATCTTTATGTTGTGTTGTACTAACACACACAGACACACACACAAATGGGCTCACACCTAAATTGAACCCAGGGGGTCAGAGGTAGGAGGAGGAGATGAGATTTGATGATGCCGGACGCTTCAGTAAAAATTCAATTTAGACAGCCCTAGATTGACTGGTTAGTTCTAACAGCTTACCTATAATAGCCTTTCTTACTGTTGCCTTAATTAAGTTTTCACATTGATGCTTTAGCAGGGAATCTGAACACTTTAAAACCTGTTAACACACATTTATCTGATGGTCAGAGCCCCCACAAACACATGCACACACACACATCTTTGTCTCTCTGTGCCTGCGTGCGCACACCACGTACACACACACAAATTAATAAAGAAGGTAAAATGGCCTTGTGGAGCAGCACCTGATAACACAAATACAGTCACCCATTGGATTCCTAAGATATTGGGGCCACAGCACATTTGTTGTTCTGTCATGGACTGCTCAGGAAGATTCAATCCGAATATGCTTTTGTTCCCTGCTAGTGACCACAGACAATATGCTGACACTGAGAGTTAACTTGCACTTCTCCTACCTGTAGGCGATACCAGCAGACATACATCTACCACAGTTTGCTTAAACATGTAATCCAATCTTGTAATGTGGTTGGAGTGGTTGCAATATGGTTTCTTTGCTCCACTGAATAGATCACAGTATCCAGCGTGTGCATGCAGCTGGTTAAAATAACGTCCGAAAGTAAAAAAGACTTAAATGAATTCCAATTGCTTTTACTGAAAGAGTTTGCGGTGCCCAATTGGAATCTGTTGTCAAGGTGTATTAACTTTGTATCACCACTTTACACTTAAGTATATGAATAGAGTGGATTTAATGTCTAGCTCTTTTTGTTTCCGGCACATCTGCACAGACCAAGTGACATGTTTCTCTACATTTCTGACAACCAAATGTAATTTAAGAAAGTGATGTTCCGTCACTTGGATTCTGTAATGCTCATCAGGTTTTTATCTAGCATGTGAATACTCTCTGCTGATTCTGCCATAGCGGATGGCTGTTACACAAATGCTGAGAAAAGCTGAACTTCACATAAAATGCTCGATTTAAATTTTTCTAAAGATATATCAGCCAGTTTCCATTCCTGAGTTTAGAGCCTCGCCAAAAAGTCAAAACCTAATGCTCTACAACTTCTAATTATCAAGCACTTTTTCAGGGGGCTATAGTTCATTTGATTGACGCAAAAAGCTAAAATGTGGCACCATGAATAATATACTTAACATCAGGATATGGTTAATTTGTCCCCAAGGGGAAATCTGTTCTGGTATCAGTGCTACATTATACAATAAATTATCAAATTAACAGCACTGAGCAACAAGATAGGCAATAAAAACACGCATAACATTAAAAAGGAAACACTCAAAAAGTCCCACATGTCATGGGGGAGATAAAATGTTTTTTTTAATTGTTTAACTAAATATAAAAAATATGTTGCTATTTCGAAACAATAAAAAACTAAATGAAATGTCCTCATAATCTTAGCAATAGCTGCTTAATGCTTCAGTGTCCACATTCCCTGACCAAAGAAGTAATCCTCTCTTCACTACCAAAAGCTTCACACACAGTATACAAAACTAAGTACACGTTTGTATGTAAGATGAGGTTAAGTTTGTGATTTTTTTGTATATTTAAAAACTAACAGGTTAATTTTTAAATCAAGGTCAAGGTTATAAAAACATCAATGAACACAACAGGCTGCGCAGTTGTGGCCTGGGTTGTGTCTAATGCAACATTGATCTACATGGTGGGGAAGTTTCTTAACAATAAGAAACCAGACATTTCATATAGATGGAGAATGAACAAGCACATCAGTTTAAAAAAGAGGGTTAGGTGCTTCTGATTGAAGTAAAGTCGGTTTACCTGGACCATTTAAAAGAGGTGATTACACATTTGGGACAAAATTTTTATTGCTTACAATGAAGAAATATATTCAAAGAACACGTAAGGCTAATAATAAACAAAATTGCTGTTAAATTACTAATATACCTCAAATAAATAATTACTGTTACATCTGAAGTTGAGGTTCCAAAAAACAGTTCTACATTTAAATTTTTTCTCGATTGCTTAAGCACGATTTTTAAAACAGGGCCCTGTGTTTCAAAACACTACACACAATTAGCACAACCACACACCCAATGAGCAGAACACCTCAGATCCTTTGCACTCTTGTAAAAACTATACACTAATTTATCAAAACCATATTTTGTTACCATATGAAACACATGTTTTATATGACTTCATTCAGTTTGAACCCGTTACACACTGCTGTTGCTAGCCTAAAACACTTTTAGCAATTCTACTTCTCAGTGGTTAGAGTACGGTAAGATAAGTACACAGAGACAGTGCAAATATATAATAAATTCACCAAACACTACACAATACCAATGCTGTAGACTGATGAAAATATAATTTATTTCTCTCCATATACCCAAATCAGTCAACATTGAGAATCAAAACAAAACATGTCCCAGTTTTCATAACACTAAGCTCAGCAAATATTAGACAAACAGAAAATTCGGTACCCAGTTCAGGTTTCAATGAGGGGTACCTGAGCCTGGGGCCAGAGATCGTAAACCCTTCTTCTTCTGACTCCTTCCATTTTGGTTGAAGACAGGTGAACTCACCTGCTGCATTTGTATAGTGCTTAAACCGGATTGGTGTGTCTACAATTAAGCAATCATGTGTTTGCACACCTGATGGCCGTGTTGAACCAATTGGCTCATAGGGGGAGTCATTTGACAGTCAGCGCTTTGGAATTGCAAGGAAGTGACATCTTGATATACTTCTGTGTCTAATGTATACAAGTGTGTTTAATGTTTTGCAGATCACTGTGTGTATTTTTTGGCAAAAAGTGTGAGTCTGACATTGTGCTTATAGTGGTGCAGATCTGGGCCGATGTTTTGCTCCTTGAGTGTAAGGTATTGATAATTGTGTAATACTTTTGATTTTATTGTTTATGCAATCGAAAAAAACTGTAACTGTTGTGTTTGTATGTGTGTGTATGTGTGGGTCAAGTCAAAGTATAATGTTCTACAATACACAATGACGCAAAATGCTAAAAAGGGCACAATGAAGAATTTACTCAACATCAGGATATAGTTTTTGTGTGTGTGTGCGCATTGTCCATTGTGTTCATTGAGCAGTGAGGCGTGAGAAAAGTCCCATCCTCTGTACTGATATACAGCTGGAGGACAGGAGATATATATGGGAATGTGCGTGTGTGGGTGTGTACGTGCTCACCCTCTCTGCACTACAACGATACATCAACAGCCTTGACCGAGTTATTTGTTCTGCTCTCCCAACAATTTATCTGTTCCATTTTGACATGCAGGTAATTCACTCTGACAACTCTTGAGTTGTCAGACACTTGCACTCCCAGTGTTTGTGTGCTTACATGTGTAACCTAGTGTGTTTCTGTCAAAGCTGTGATGTGTGATGAATCTAATGGGCCATGCAAGTTATTTATATGCTTCACAGTCTGCAACTGAAACATATAAATGGACTTGTTTTTGATTTTCAACCAGCAAGCCCCACTGCCACCCGCTCATTGCCTTGATTAGGGCTGTCATGTCTACTGGTTGACTGATTAACACTGTCACCAGTCCTCAGCTCTCAGCACCCTTCTACACTCTGAGTAAAGTATGCCGCCTCACACCATCACAGGTGATTAGCATGAAGCAACCACATAATGGTGCTATCAAGTGCCTTTTCTCATGCTAAATAGGAATGATTTCAGAGGATCTTATTTTTCAGATTTTAAACCTTTGCTTCTTGTGTGTTCATGCAGCCTACTATGTTAACTTTACTTTTCTCTGCTGTGTACATCAATGACTTTTTGGTTATCTAGGTTATATAGAGAACATATGTTTTACAGATTAAAGGTTTTTTAACATGCATGAAAGTCAGGGGCAAGACAACCCCTGTTGTTTTCTATACAAATTCTCACACCAGCGGCATCTAAACATGCTTGTTGAGGCATGTCAGCACATCAGGATATGATACTGTCCTATTTCTCCTGCATCAACACACATCATTGCTTCAGAAAATCACATTCACATTCGTTCCTCAACACTGCACATTGAGGGCAATCTCACTCCCAAGTCGTCATATGGACGCTTGATTGGGAAGCCTTGGTAAAAAAATTTTTATCCAACTGTGTTCCCATTTAGTGTCATTTTTCCATTTGCAGTCTGGTCAGACTGTGTTCTTTGTTGAAATTGAAATTGAAAATGAGTCAAGCAGAGTTCTTCCTGTATGTATTCTTCTCCAGACTGTAACATTGTGCTGCTTTTAAGCATAATTGTAATTGTAGGACCTGGACTCTCATTGGAGGCTGATTTAATGTAGTGACTTTGCCTCAGTCTTTAAACAACCCAACACATCCATTCACTCGCAGTTCACCGAGATCAAAGAAGTTCCACTACACTGACACTTCTCTTATCTGAAAATATATTTTATACCGTGGCAGTGATACTCTCAGTGCAAGTAGTCAAGTGATGTCGTGCACCACTTCAGTATAATTCTGACAGCTGTTTTGTCCTTGACTTCATTGTAGCTTCACACTATAGGTGTGTTTACGTATGATACTGCATTTTCCAGATAAAAGATCATGCTGCTGTCCCTTAGTTTACAGATGATACACTAATGTAAATGTGCTTACATGCATGTGAATCAACAGTTAACAAGGTTAACGTGGTATTCATGGACTGTAGCATGATATTTTTATTAACATTTGCCACATTAATGAAAAAGAAGTAGAAGGAAAGACTCTCAAATGTGCAAAACTGAGACTGTGGTTTCACAACAGGACACTGCAGGACAATATTTATCACATATAGTTATCACAAAACTGAAACCGATGATACCCTCAGAAGACCAGGATCTGAGGGTTGACCTTTAAGACACTAGTATTAGTGAGCTTTATGGTTGCTGTTTCTCTGTGTTTGCCATAGTGATGTATTGTATGCTGTACTGAGCCCACTGCAATTTTTGAAATTAAGTAATCCCTACCACAAAGCTTTATCTTCGTTTCCCCAAAGACAGAAAGGGAAACAAGAGAGAACAGTGCACCCCAGAATGTTCTAAGAATCAAAGAGGTGCCCTGGTAATTTGTGGATGACAGGGTTGCTAAACATTCATTCATGTACAGAGAAGTCGAACTGGTCAGTTGGTTTCTGGAACAGCCAATGGGATTGTCGTAGTATTTTCAGTGCGGTGATTGGCTCAAAGACTCACTTCACCCACTTCTTAGATACACACCAGCCAGTCACATGAGAATTTTATGAAAGCAGTGTATGGCACAAACTCAAGCTGCTACCTCTTTGTCTCTGGAGACATGTCTCACACACACACACACACACACACATAGTTCAGTTCCCACTAATTGAGTGAGATTAAGCACAAGCGGCTTCCTGTATATTCATTTAGATTCACAATGATTCTCTATAGCCGTTCTTTACAATGTAGCAGAGCTGAGTTTTGTATGTGT
Organism: Limanda limanda; assembly: GCF_963576545.1. NCBI lineage: Eukaryota > Metazoa > Chordata > Actinopteri > Pleuronectiformes > Pleuronectidae > Limanda > Limanda limanda. The sequence continues at coordinate 31,974,570 of NC_083637.1, read as the reverse complement.
GACACAGAGGGATAAATTGATTTGAAGCAAATATTTTTTCACCAAATTAAATATCAAATTTGTACAGTTTTTTCTGTGTTATTCATAATTAAAATTGAGAAAAAGTCATATCTCTGAATTAAATAAAATAAAGTAAGTAGGCATCAAGGAGAACCATGTTTGCTAGAGTTACACTCTTTCTGAATCCAAAATCTTGATCATCAATCTCAATTCTTGAGAAACTACAAAATCCCTTTGAATAACACAGATGTAACCAACAATGCAGTGGACTGCAATAACTCATTTTCTTCTCCACAAAAAAGGCCATTTCTTCCAAGGTTATTTCTTCCAAAAAGACAGATTCTTGCACAAATATTTTAAAGATAAAGTTTTTGGTCTTTTGTTAAACCTTTACTTAACAAGTCTAATCTAATCAAATTGGTATAGAGCATGTTAACAATTCTTCACAGTCCTCATTTAATGCAGGTAACGGGCTGATATGTGTACTAAATTAAGACTCTCACAATTTCCTTTTTCTTTTTTTTTCACCTTTAAGTAGCCGTCATACTTCATCGTACATTCATGTGTGTGTCCGCTTATAATGCTTGCATACACAGACTTTAATATTTTGGACTCAATTTGGATAGTCCATCTCCACAGATTTACGGAGATGACGATAAAGATAATTTGGGTCCCAGCAACCAGCTTCTTTCTATGCATTCTTTCATTCATGTACATGACATCGAAGAGGAAAAAGAGAAGCACAGAGATTCTCACACCATAGAAAGTTCAGAGATTGAAATCCAGATATCGGAGATGCAGAAAGATGGATGGAACATGGATTTAGAGACCAACTAAGGCAGTGCAGTTAATGCTGTCACCTGTGGATTGCAATGTCACTGAAATAATGAAGACATTTTTGGGATGTGAAAATGGCTTAAAAAGCGTCTTGCCACAGCAAGGCAATCAATGACTGCAACTGGAGGAGGTCAAGGCTAAGTCTCTGTCACTAATAGGAATGACAAAAATATGTGCAATAATTGGGGGTGTTACACTGGTATATTTTCTATTGGTGCCCGATCAGGCAAAGTAACACCTTCATTCACAGCAATATTATACTATATGCAGTAAACTGAAATAATCTGACATGTTGTCTCCGGCGTGTAGAGCAGCTGCCAGCTGTGTCAGGGCACATCTTCCTGACCTTCACAACAGCAACTCTGGGCTACACCACAGTGCAATTGCTTATGTGACACTCGTATGTGTGCTCCTGTCCTATCTGAGGGTTTGTGAGAGGTGTCATGAGACTTAGATTTTAAGCTTAACATCTGCCACCTTAAGAATGAAATTTTGTTTTATTATCGGTAATTAGCTTACATTGCGACAATTAACAATCGACAAGTAATCTCTCTCCGTGCCCTGCATGCCAACTGCACTGTTTTGTAATGCAAAGGATTTTAACCTCCCCTGGACATTACACGAGTGCAATTATAAATTCAGAATTATATTATCATTATCAAGTTATGGAGTAAAACAGAATGATGTCAACATAATAAATTAATTTATATATATTAATTTGCAATTGCTGAAACTAATTTCACTCCTACGACGGGTCTAGACTATATACTTTAATTTTTTTTGTATCTGTAAAAAAATTGTATTTAAGAACAAATCAGTCTTTACTAATTGTTCTTGTATGAGGCCCCTTGAGTTTACAACATCATCTAGAGAGACTTTGACTTTGCCACACACCAAAACAACATACTGACAACAGTTAAGAATAATAAATACAATAAGCATTTTAATCCTGCATGCAGTTACTTTAGTAACTTACTTGTCATTTATGACCTTATATGTAAGATATAGGGCCCACAGTGTTTTTGAAGAGTTCAGAACATCTGCAACTTCAGTAATGTGATATAAAACGTGATATTGATCTACCACAATATTTATTGACATGTATTAACATTGAATCAATCTTGTGAGTGATCAGTTAATCCCATAAAAACTTGTAGGCTACTAGTTTTTTCCTGAGCTGGTGATCCAGCAGTCAGGATCTATGCTGAATATTTTCAGTGTGCTTGTATGTAAATGGCAATATTTACATCTTGGTTCTCTGTGAATTCCAAGAGGGACAATCTGTTTAAAGTACCTTAGTTAAGGCTCAAAGTTACATCAACCCAGTGACGGAGATTAGCATCTTCTTGTTGTGAAGTTTCTGTTGTGTTCAGTGTGTCTCACTGAGGTCCTGTCACGGACTTTCTGCATGACACTTCAAGATGGTTGTGACTCACAACCAAGTTAGGTAAAGCACACTATTTTCTAGAGTTGCCTACATTGTAGAGACCAGCTACAGTGTCTCAATATGTCAGGGTAGCTGATGGAAGGCCCCCCACCTTGCGCCAAACTGTCCTGCAGTTTGGCTTAAACTCTTATCTGGCTCTTCGTCTAATATCATTGAACCATCCGGTATCATTAAGTCTTATCCTGTACTGTGCAACTGTTCTCCCAGGAGCAGAGCAAAACAAATTAACCAAATGTGTTTTCCTCTCCTGCACTAATTTAATGGAAGGTGCTGCATATTTGCAAGGACATCAGTTTCCTCAGGGGAGAAGCTGTGGTGATTGAAGAGAATGGTCCTGTTCTGCTACCAAATTATCAGAGCACCATGGCACAGAGTGCAGTGCTTTTAAAATGGAGGGAATGGGGTGATTTGATTGGTTATATCTAAAACCTCAGCAACCGTTAATGCATTTCCCCCCTAATCCAACTCCAACTGGGTTGAGAAAGGCATGCAGTCAATGGAGGGCCCCTAGAAGTCTAGTTATACAGATGTGTTTGTGTTTCCCACTGTGTTACCTATGCCTCACCCAGCACTCTGCTGAGGTGTAGAATACTGATGAACAAAGAAAGATCAATGCACTTTCATTACAAAGACACACATACACTTCAAGAAAATCCTCTCAAGGAACTCCCTTCTTCCTGCCAAAGGTTTTTGTTTTTCAATCTGCCCACACACACACACCCACCAGACATGTCTCCTGTCCATACATGAGAGAGAGAGAGAGAGAGAGAGAGAGAGAGAGAGAGAGAGAGAGAGAGAGGACAGAGAGAGAGAGAGAGAGAGAGAGAGAGAGATTCATTGTGGACAGCCTAACCAAAACTTTATCCCTGACCATAACTTAGCTAATCACATTTGACATCTTAGCTCCAACCTTAACCAGGACCTCAGAAATAACAGTTAGGACTTGGCTACTGGTCCTGACAAGGGCAGGGTTCATATAGAAAAAAGTCCTTAAGAGGCAACACAAATAAGTACACACACACACACACACATTAGGGGGTTCATAACTGTTTAACCAATGTTCAATAATAATGTGGATGAATCTATACAATACACAGTACAGAAAAGTATAAATATATCTTAATAAGACACGCTTCCCTCAGCTTGCCCTAGCAAGGCACTATCTCTGCATTTCTGAAACATTTATGCGATTGAAATTATGCTTCCCTATTCTGAACATCATGTTAAAAACAATATTTATATACCACTTTTCAATACAAGTAACAATTTTACAACAAAGACAACAAGGAATCTTGAACTCAAATAATTAGACAAAAAAAAATACTGACAGATAATAAAAGCTTTTTTAAAAGATATGTCCTAAGAAGTGAGAAAAAACGGGTAAATGATTCTGCAAGTCTAGACTCTTCTCGTAAATTTTTCCATTTATTTTATTTATGTACTTTTTATGAATCTTCATTTATTTCCAAAACGATACCAGATATTACACAATGGCAGCCATTTTACCTGCATAAAGAAAAAAAATCCAACGGCTTTTAAAAGTTCAATCAGATTCATGACAAACCAATATAATCACCTGGAGTAAAGACAGTCATCTCTATTACCTTAACCAGCACAGCACAACCGCTACACTCATGCCACATGTGTGTGAGCAGGCGAGTGCTGGTCAAGTCTCACATCAGTTGTTGTGTGTGCGTGCATATATGTTGTGTGTGGTGTGTGTGTGTGCGCACACGTTATTTTTTTTATTATTATATTTTACCTCTATAGGACCTTCCCAGCAAAAACACTGACCTTCTCAAGGCAAGTGCACTTCATAGAGACCAAAGCTTGTTTCTAGTGGTGCAAAATTCAATGCTGCCTTCCTGGTTCGGACTAAGATGTAGTATTTGGTTGGGTTGAGGTTAGGCATGTTTTGGTTAGGCACAATGAATACAAGTCAAAGCCAAGTCCTAATATGAATAGCTGCCCAAACCTGTGTATGTGAGAGTGTGTGTGTGTGTGTGTGTTCTAGTTCAAAGGCAGCAGCAGTCAAAGGCCTCCTGCTGAGTGTGTCAAACTAAAAAATCTCTCTGAACTCTGAATTAACGGCATCTTCCTATCGCTCCTCTTTCGTCTGCTCTACACCTCTGTGCTTCTATTCTCCTTTCCCACAATTCTCTCTTCTTTCTTTCTGTCCACCTCTATCTCCTCCTTTCTCATTGCTTTCCTCATTTCTTTACCTGTTTTACCATTAAAGGGTTGAGTTTGTTTGGTGGAAGCACTGTGTGAGATGGAGAATGGGTAAATGTAAGTAGCATTTAAAGGTAGTTAAGAATAAAGAAAAGCACTATACATTAACCTTTTATCACTTCTCTGCCGTTTTTCTTGTTCTCTATTTTCTGAGAACAATTTATCTTTCTCTTCTTTTGCTTAATGTAACATACTGTGCTTTGTACATTTATTGAGGAATGGTTTTCTTCTGCTCATCCATTTCAATTGCTTGTTATTGTCACCAGTTCTACTTCACAAAGTATTTCTATCTTCTCTTTTACCAACTTTTGTTTCCACATATAACCAGCTTCTTTTTAGCGCTTTAGCGCTATTCTTTCTTCTTTTCTCTAATTTCATTTTGTTGCCATGACAGCCTGTGCATGTCTGTCCTCACTTGCCTTTGTGTTGTCAGTCAGTTGGGCATTTATTTTAAGTGCAAACAGCAACAACCATCACAACACACTCAGGATGAGGGAAGGGAGATGAGGAATGAGAAAAGCAAAGACAACAGCGGTGAGCGAGGAAGATAAAGTAGTAATAGTTAAATTATTATTAGATATTGAAAAGGCATACAAATCAATATCAAGAAAAACAGGACCCCCATTGAAACACAGAGAGCAAAAGATATTATGACCCTGCACCAAGACAGGGCTTAAAATGTTGTTGGCCCATTTACTGTGTTAATCTGTGATGTGAGTTAATAGAAATATTCAAAGTCATTTGGAGCCCCATGTAAATGGCAATATGTTAGAATTGAACTTCTTGTTGGACTGGTATATGGATAGATGGAAACTTGGGTAGGCTCAACATTGTAAATACATGGTTACATCATTATGTACTCTAAATTCTGACTGAACATTTTCAAACAAAGCAATCTGATAATTGATCGGCAACACCTTTCACAAAGATTTTAGATATGATGCTTGGATATCAAATACCGTGTGAGTGCAAAAACATCTCTACTAAATCACAAACAAAAACTACAAACTGAAAATCCTCACCAGAACAAAGCTGTTTAGACCAACAGTTACTCAATAAACCCACTACAGCAACACCACAGTAGTTCACTGAATAGTAGATATTTTATGAATTTCCCTTACAGTAATACCTGCCATGACTCACATGCACACACAGACACACAGCACAATCAGAATATACAACAAGCAGTCAAACCAACACAAAAATTGTCAGACTAATTGTCTGCCACATTTTTCAATGATGGAAAGCCCAAAAATGCTTCTAAAGACCCTGAACACACAAAATGCAGAACATAAACCAAATATACAGATTTATAACATGCATGTGGTTTTTAGCCTCGATTTCTCTCACCACCTCCCATGTCAGGTAGAAATCATGCTGAGCTACTCACAGAGAAAATGGAGATTACTGGTGTGTCTATGTGAATGTGTATGCTTGTGCGTGTGTGTTTGCGTGAGAGTGCGCGCGTGCATGAGCAAGTGAGTGATGAGATGAGTAGGGCGGGAAATCTTTGTTGTGCTAATCATTACATTCTCAGCTGACATCAGTCGAGTTTTATGTGCAACACACCCTCTTAAGAAGATACACCTATGGCTTCCAGCTGTTTCTACGCTTTATACTTACAATATGACTAGAAAATATATGTTTTCATACTCAACATAGTCATCTCAGCTAGTTTTCATACCCAACATTTAATTATTTTTACTTTTACAAAATTACATTTAAACAACGACTCTGCCTTGGCCAGCAGAGCTTGTGCGAGCCGCCTGGCTCTCACTCAATCACTCAACTGGTGGAGAGGAGCACTTGTTCCGTATTCGTCTAGCTGGGCTGGGTGCACTCTGACTTGGCCAGTGGACGCTGCGAATATATGATCATAGATAACGATGTTACAAGTTAGTATCCCTGTGGACAGAGTGGCTGTGATAACAACATGATTGTGTTGTGTGGCTCAGCAGCAGTGACCTTTTTATAGGCGCTTTGTAAATGGTAAATGGATTTGTATTTATATAGCGCTTTTCTAGTCTGATGAAGACCACTCAAAGCGCTTTACAGTACAGTTTCACATTCACCCAGTCACACACACATTCATACAGTGCATCTACTTGCAGCACTTTGTTATTCTATGGGGGGCTATTGAGGGTTCAGCATCTTGCCCAAGGACACTTCGGCATGCAGATGGTTCAGACTGGGGATCGAACCGCCGACCTTCAGGTTGGAGGACGACCACTCTACCCCTCAGCCACAGCCGCCCCTCCTCAGCCACAGCCGCCCCTAGTAAGGGAGGATCTCTGTGTGCAGCTGGCCTATCAACGAATGATGTGGACACAGCTATCCAATGAGGATTTTTAATTCATCATGAGTATGGTCCCTGTGCTCGTAAAAGTATATTAACCGTACTGGATACTGTGTCATTCGAGTATTCGGCTCAACCCTAATTGTTTCATTTTAATGAAACAATTTAGAGCCGAATCACTTAAAACCCTGTTTGCACTACACCTTTATTCAGTGTGAGACCTATTAAGAAAAGGTCCCTCAAGTGATGTCCTTTTCAAAATCAAAGTGTGAATTAATGATGTTAGTGACCTGTATCAGATTCAGAGCATATTTTTCTTTTTTGGCAAAAAGAACACTTAAAACTGTGCCCTTTCTCCTCTGGGTATGGAATCTCTATTCTTTCTTCTGGGGTGGTTAGAAAACATTTTAAGGATTATAGTACAGTAGTATGCTGATCTAATCTGACAACCGATATTCAAGTCATAGAAGTGTTAAAACACTCAATTTCCCACAATACCCAAATTAGCTCTCCATAGCATTAAATCAGTGGGGATTGCAGATGACAGCCAAACCCACACATTTTAACAGTTGTTGTAATAATACATTAACTCAAATTTCTTTACAGTACAGTTTTGACATCAACCCACTCACACAAACATACTGTGCATGTGCAGCACTTTCTATTTCTAACATCAATCATACACTACTGGCACATCTGTCAATGTGTAACAACTGGCTGTTGTGTGTACTTACTCAAACAGCACCTCATGGTAACCACCCTATCTGAATCCCTTGGTGGCATCCTGGAAAGGGTACCATGTTGGTGTATAAGTCTAGGGGATTAAAACAGTCATATAAGTAATGATTTGAAATACCTGGAGGGGGATTATTGGGATGAAGGTCCTGCTTGATCATAATCTGAGCAGTATCATGTAATTAGACTTCATGTGCTTGCCATTGATTAGCGAGTACAAACATCATGTTTGAACATAAGGTGGTTCATAAGTGTTGTCAGGGCTGGCAGAAATGGCAGGCGTGAACCCAAATGCACGACACAGAACCAGAGTAGGAATAAGCAAAGTTCTTGGTTCATTTACGGAGCAGGGGTCAGATACCAGACAGTCAGTCCAATGCAAACAAATCCAATAAGGAGTAGGCGAAAGGGAGATCCAGGAAACAGAGCCGAGGTCAGGAGCCAGGTGGTCAGTCCGTAGCAAACAATATCCGACAGGGAGTAGGCGAAAGAGAGGTCCAGAGAAAAGGCAGGTAAGTCACAAAGGGGATCAGGCAGGCAATTAGTAATAGAGTAATGCTGGAAGGTAAGGTAAGTAACACTAACGATCTGGGAGAGGGCAAAGGAAACTGGCAGGCAGATATACTGGAGGGAACTAATGAGTGGATTGAAGACAGGTGCATATGTGGGTGGAGCCGGTGCGGAAGTGCAGAGCAGGAAGGGAGTGGCTGAACTCTGAAACAACACAGGGATTAGTATGTGAAAATAAGACAAGTGAAAACATTAATAGGAGGGCGAATTCGTGACAAGTGTACGTGGAACACAAATACCAGAGGTCGATGATTTGATTTGTGTTTGTATCAGATCTGCAGCAGTATTTTTTTGACACTCGAGTAAAGAGAGGAGCAAAGCTGTCCACTGAGCACCACTTGGCTGTAAGTTGGATCAAATGCTGGGGAAGGCTTCTGGACAGACCTGGAAAACCCAAAAATACAGTGTGGTTGACTTAAGAATGTCTGGCAGAGGCAACTGTGCATTGGGTCGTCAACTCTTACCCCCCCCTAAACATTTTTTGGTGGAATCCAAGTGGGCCACTGTAGAGGTGGCTCAGAGAGCACCTCCCGCCGAACCTGGGAGAGTTGATGCTGAGATTAGTTGGCCAATCAACTCCACTGGGATTCAAAAGAAAGTTAGCAGCAGATCTTCCACAGGAGAGAAACAGGGAGAGACACATTACCAAGACACAAGGAGACCAGGAGAGACATGTGACAGAGACACAAGGAGACCAGGAGAGACACATGAGAGAAGCTCATGAGGAAAACAGACAGACTTGAGCTGCAAAGCAAAGACTGCTGGACAATTTAAGTTGAATCGTTTGAATTTATGTTTCTTTCCTGATTGATAAATAAAAGATGCTGAAAGCAAATAGTTTCTGGCTGTTGAAGGGAGACAGCTGGTGGCCATCAGTGTTGAATGAAGCTGGTGAAGATGACTTTTCTTGCTTGCTTGCCTTGGAGGTCTGCCAAGAGGGCTACCGTTTCTGTAGGTGCAGAAACAAAAACTTTTGAGAAAGACTTTCAGTTAGTTCTGGCAAACAAGTTGGCGGCTCAGGAAGGAAATTCAGGGCTTTGCTCAGACTATGGACAGGCAGGGAGGGACACCACCTCCCCAGACTGGGGACAGCATTGCACGGTTGAAAGAGCACTTTGAGGAGCTTCTGAACACAAGCCGTGCTCATGCCCCTGGCAAAGTTTGCTGGCTGTAATAGCAAAAAAGCCGCCTCAGCTTCAGGTGTGGATGAGATTTGCACTGAGATGCTGTAGGCTCTGGAAGATTTTGGGCTGTATTGGCAGACATGCCTGTTTAATGTTGCGGTGGTTCCCATTTTACAAAAGTGGGGGCAGAGCATTTTCTTATATCGGAGCATCACACTCCTAAGCCACCCTGCAAAAGCTCAGGGTCCTGGAAAGGAGAATCCAGACAGTTATCGAACCTTGGATACAGGAGGACCAATGCAGATTTGGTCCTGGCAGTGAAACCCTGGAACCTTGCTGAAGTGCTGAGGAAGTAATGGGAGTATGACCACCCAGTCTACATGTTTTTTGTGAATTTCGACCTGTTAGATCCCAGTGTTGCCCCAGTACAGAGGTGTCTGTTAGATTTCTCTGTGTGAAAGGGTTAGAGACTGTAGCACTGAAGAATATTATTCTAATAGGGTTTAAAACTGACCAAGCAGATGGCAGGGAAAACTTACTTTGCTTCTAACTGCCTAAACTGCTTCGGCTGATGAAGCACCTGAGAAATCCCTCTTTGAGTTACATCCATCCATAAGTCAGCTCTCCATGTCGTGGGCGGCTGTGGCTGAGGGGTAGAGTGGTCGTCCTCCAACCGGAAGGTCGGCGGTTCGATCCCCAGTCTGAACCATCTGCATGCCGAAGTGTCCTTGGGCAAGATGCTGAACCCTGAATGGCCCCCATAGAATAACTAAGTGCTGCGAATAGATGCACTGTGTGAATGTGTGTATGAATGGGTGAATGTGAAACTGTACTGTAAAGCGCTTTGAGTGGTCATCATCAGACTAGAAAAGCGCTATACAAATCCATTTACCATTACCATTCCTTTTATAGCTCTGAACACTTTTTATAAAAATCTGTAGGATTTGGTTTAGAGGTTCATGAAGATCCCAATGATATGTTTGATTTATTGACTAGTAAACTTTAAACACCATCAAATGGATAGTTCACAGAAAAATAAGAATTCCCTCATTATTTACTCACCATTTTCCCGTTGGAGGGGTGGGTGAAGTGTTTGAGTCCATAAAACACTTTTGGAGTCTCAGGGGTAAACAGCGTTGCAGCCGAATCGATACAATTGAAGTTACTGGTGACCTTTACTTCAGACGTAATAAAACAATATAAAAAACATAAGATGCCTCCAAACTGCTCCTGTGGTATCATGCAACTGTCCGGAAGTGTTTTATGTTGTCTGAAGAAGAGGTTGCGATTGACTTCAATTGTATTGGATTTGGCTGCATCGTGTTTTCCCCTGAGACTCCAAAAGATTTTTGTGGACTCAAACACTTCACCCACAACTTTCCCTTTAAAGCTGTTATTTACACATCTAGACATTAGTTCTACAATCTTGGAAGGTACATAAAGTGAACGTCAATACAGCTCAATCAGATACTGATTAGAGTTTTTGATTTGGATACAAATAAAAGATAACATAAAGAGTTAACCTTGAAATAATCAAATACTTCATAGAGGGGGAGAAGTGGCAGCCTTTGTATCTACCCCAAGCCATGGAGCCTAGGAGATCAATGGAGGAGCTGTAAATGTTAAATGCCCTGTATTTATATAGAGCTTTTTTAATCTTGGTGACCACTGAAAGCGCTTTACAGACCAGTTTTTTAGCATTCACTCATTCATACAATGCATTTATTGGCAGCCCTTTTTCTGTGCGTGACTCCATCCATGTCTGGCGATCCTCATCAAGATTCTATGTCATAGGGATCTCAGCTCTGCTTGTCAGGCAATGTCTGTACAACCAAAGTGAGGGATCTGTCCTTACCTGGGGCAAAAGTAGAACATGTTGTCCTTTGTCACTAATTCTGTTCAAGATTTTCATGGACAGATGTTACTTTGTGGTTGCATATGTTAATAACTGGTATATGAGGTGCGTTGAAGAGCCTAGGCTCAACACAATTAAGATTGAACTCTTAAGTGTACACATTTCCAAACCATGCTTTTACACAGATGATGCATCACCAAGATGACCCCATTGGTAACATCCCAACAACAGCCAGTGATGAACCATTCGGGTTTCAACATGTGTATTCATTAACAGAAAAGGCAAACATAAATTCAAATAACTAAACATAATTGTTCTGCAGGTTCTACTGGTATCGTGGCAGCTCAGCTCTGGCATGTGTCAGTCTCTTCCATGTCTGTCGTGGCTGCTCTCCTGCTGCCTTTCTAATCCAGAGAGAGTAATTGGCCATCAAAGCTCAGCTGTGCCAGTAAACTCCCACTGGTACAGCTGGAAGTTTCTCCAAACCCATGGCCACAATCCCATAGCACTATTTCTTAATAGTGCTATGGGATATTAATTCACTTACATTCTGTCAACACATTGTAAATAAATTTGGGTAAATACTAGCCTGACGTTGTCATACTCATTATTTTAGTCAGAATATGAGTCTGATACCGCTCTATTGGGCTGTGATTATGGGGCGTGTTTCAACCGAACCTGGAAACAAAATGCCTCTTCGCTCAATTGGATAGACCTACAACCAATCAGAGCAACGTAGTATGTGATGTATGTCAAGCGACGCATAGTTGTTGTCAGTTGTCTGTTTCACGAGTTTATTCACTCTCTAAATAAATCAATGGAAATGCTGCAAATGCCGCTCGTATATCCACCAGAGGCAAAGCCCCCAGGAAGCAGCTGGACACCAGGGCTGCTTGTGAGAGCCCCGGCCGGCGGCGACGTTAAGAAGCCCCACCGCTACGGCCCAGGACAGTTACCGGCCCGGGACCGCTACCGGCCGGTAGCGAGGCTCTGAGATAGATCCGTCGCTACCAGAAATCTACAGAGCTGCTGATCCGCAAGCTGCGCTTCCAGAGCTCCGCTGTCATGGCTCTGCAGGAGGCCAGCGAGGAGTCAAAACGGCAGTTAATCATTTTTTTCAAGCATAAACTTACTTGTTACTCCAACATTAACTGCAACAGCGTCCCAACATGTGTCTTTTGTCTCGTATGTGCTGAGGAGCGTAGCGCCCCCCCCCCCCAACTCTCTTTTTATTTATATGACTGCTTGTGTGGCAGTCCGAATCCCGTGGGAGGACGGCAAAACATAATTTCGATCTTCAAATGCCTTGATCGTGTTCCTCTGTTCCTCTTTCAAAATGAATGCGCTGTCGATGTCTGAAACAGACTCAATGGCAGCATCGACACATCTCAGCTCTCCAGCGGCAGGCAGCGCTCTTTGGTGACGTGGTTGATTACGTCACTGTAGAACATCTGTCCATCATCGTATGAAGCCCGCCCTGACAATTTAATTGGTCTGAACCACTTCGGTTCGATCATAGTTTCTCCCCAACGGAGCAATGCCCGACTGAACTTCCCGAACACAAATGTTGTGGGCGGGGCTAAGTTCGTCTGGCACCCAGGCTAGGTAAATACTGCATATGAGTATAGAATACTAAATAGATTTAAGGTCAAGTAACTTGTAGGGATCAGCAATATTAACTTTATTTACCCAAGTTGCCTCATCAATAAATATTTGAGTTACTTTTGCTTAAATCAAATAATTTGTTAACCTTAAATTGTTTGAGTTAATAAACTTAAATGGTTCAAGGCAATCAGTTTCAGCAAAGTTTGAGATGACCTAACTTGTCAGGTTTTACAGTGCACCACCTGTTTATCAGGGGAATACTTTTATTAAGTAAATATTAGGTAATTTACTTTGCTTGTTTCAGACTGATGCTACTATTTTCCTGTGCGGAACCTATGATGTTGAAATAGAAAATTGGGCGTATTGGTGTTGGTTCAAATGGGGGTATCGTGAGCAATACAAAGCGATTGAGCTTTTGACCAACAAAAACCTCGTCAGTGGTCAGTGCTGCCATTTCCCTCATAAATGAAGGCCCATTATTAACATAGCAATATGAAACTACATAGCGGATGCACACACACATTATACATGCTTGAAAAGAAAAGAGTCAGCCGTTTCACTGTCAGACATCCACAATAAAGTGTAATTTATATATCATTAAACTAAATCAAAAAATTAAATTGCTATATATTTCAGGATAAATCAAAATTATTTGTACTGTGTGCTTTAACCATTTCACCGAGGTACATCAAAGTAGTTGCAATATAAAAATTTCAACCATGAAACACACTTTTTCTTTTGTATCTCTGGTTCCTACCATCTGTCCAATCAACTATAACCTAAGCAGAAAAAAAACAAGTTGACAACACAAGCCTCCTCTGAAGTTCTAAAGTCTTTGGTGTTCTTGTTTAGCGAACTTGTGTAAACCCATATGAAACCTTTTGATTATACACATTTCATCCAATGAAACATTTCTGAGGAACACACTTAATGATGCAGGCAACTAAAGCTGCAGCAGAAGTCAGAGAAAAGAACACGGACATCATTTAGGTGTTTCAATGTGCTTGAGGTGCTGAACTGAGGTCACCCTTGCTAGCCTTGTGTGAAAACTGCAGGGAGTCTATGTAAAGATCCACCACTGGCAGGATACTGTCTGACAAGCTAATCCACTGTAGTCTTCACTGTAGATGTTACTGTGACTGTTGTGAGATGCTATTTCATTAGTTCTGTGGAACACAGGGTGGGAAACCAGAGAGTACTTGAGGGGAGATACTTTGAAGACGTATCCAGAGAGTAATTAGTACACAGCCTTTGTCAAGTTTAAATCGGATGTTTAAGAGATGGACATTAAGCTCTGACAGTGTAAATAAATCAAGTTGTGTTCTTCCATAGATTAGCTTTGTGTTTAAACATAGTAAGTAAACGTTGTACCTATGTACGTTGGAAAGTGACAGAGCAGTGTTACATTGTACAAACATACAATACACATATTTTGGCATGCCTGGTCAAGACTAACATTCACTGGCATAGTTTGTTACCCACCTGTGGTATCAGAGTGTAGCCAAAACATAATAACTTGAACTGGCTCTTTGTAATATCTGGGAGGTACACACCAACTCATCTGAAATAGCTGTCTACTTGCAAAACACAGTTCAGTCTTCATCCAAAAGAGCCAGGAAGCCCAAACCTGTTGTATGTTATACTTCTCCTAATAATTTAGAGTAATATATGCAGTCATATCCAACAGGGTCACAAAGAAAAGTCTGTAAAGGGCTTCTGCAATAACAACAGGGCACTAGGAAATAGTGGGAAGAAGCAGAGTAGGTCTGCCTCCAGTCAGTCTGGACCAGTGAGAGGGCGCCGTTTGAATTCAACTTTCCACATAGTCTACAAATAACTATAAAACATTGTGGTAATAGGTAACATAAATAATTTATTCAAAACCGACACATTCAAGACAAATTCAAGATACATTTTTTGACATTTTGTCAACAAACAATATATACGATGCAAACGATTATTATTTATTAACTTATTTCTTTATCTTATTCAACAATCAAACTAATGTGGTTCTAATTGTAAAGCAAGTATAGATACAATTTTGTTTTGTTAACATACTGACTTGGAAAACTTTGTTTAAGACAAACTTCCTTGAAAGAACCCAGTGTTTTTAACATTTATCCATTGAAATTTATGTTGAATTCTGTGCCTGCCCTTAGAGGAAGTGTGCATTTTGCATGTTAAGCAGACATGCTGAGAGGTGACTTAAATACACCCACACAAACATATGTGTTCGTATCATCTGAACTTGACCAGACCCAGATGCATAGACCATCTCTCTCTCTCACACACACACATTCACACACAAAAAACATGAATCCTTCTTAATGGTGAAACAACAATATGACAACCGAACAAAGCCTAAATTGTTTTCTTAGGTCTGTCCTAATGTGTGAGAGAGGTGTCAGTTGTTGTTTACTTTTTATTTTGGTAATTCAGATTATTGACCTGCACACTCCAGTTTGAGGGTGATATTGGGACTCAAACCAGCCTTCCTTTAATCTGTAACCCATGTTCTAGAATAACGAGTTCTAAAATTGTTTTCTCAGTGGTGTCAAAGTCAGAACTAAGATCAAGCAGGACAAAATAGAGAAGAGTCCATTGATTGAGGCCCCAGGAGGGATATTGGTTATTGTTTGTGCTATGATGTTCTTTAGTGTTGTACAAAATATATATATATTTATTTATATATAAAAACTAGCCAACTATATATATATATATATATATATATATATATATATATAGTTGACTAGTTTTTTATATTTAATTGTACACATTTTATCATCCCGTATGTTTGTCCTATTATTGTAGGTTTTCCTAATTGTTTTGTATAACATCTCTGCATCTACTTTTGATTTAATTAACTTCAGGGGCAGACAGATATTGAATTGGGTTTCGGGTGAGTGACTGTTATAATAGAAGCACGGAGAAGCATGTAAGACTGCAACTCTGTCTTTTATCTGCCCTTTATGGTAGAGTGGCTGTCCTGAGGATCTTTCGTGCAAACAGAATATGACAGCCAATTAGGAGTTTGTCAAACACTATTTAAGGGGTTGAAGAAAAAATTCTCTGGTGGAATGCAGGGATGACGAACGCAGAAGGATCTTGGTCTGAAGCTGACGGCCTGCAAGGGCCTTCCTGTGTTGAGTCCTTACGTCTGTGTGAGTTTTCCTCGGGTACTCTGGCTTTCTCCCGAAGTGAAAAGACATGAATCATGAAAGGTTAATAGGAAACTCTAAAAAAACCTCAAAGGTGTGAACATGAGAGCACCTATTGCCTATTGTGAGCTGGGATTGGCTCTAGCCCCCCCACGGCCCTCAAAAGAAAACTGGTATAGAAAATGGATGAACAGATGGTGTAATATGACAAACAATTAAATTTGTTGGCAGGTTTTCAAACACTGCTCATCACTTAGCGAACATTAATATTTATGTGAAGCATAGTGGTGGCAGCATCATGGTAGGGGGCTTGGGGGGGGGGGCACAATTGAGGGTAGGATGACTACAACCAAATAAAGGATAAGGAGTTACAAAAAAGAGGTTTTTCAGACTTTCAGTTTTCAGATTATTTTTCATGATAAAATGTTGTGATACAGCATTCAACTTTGCTGAAAGGCTCACAGGGCCCCCTCTCGTTCTGCCTTTCTGTCTGTTCCTATCTTAATCCTGAGAGAGCATACAAGCAGAGGCTTGACATGTTGGTGAGGTTTTTATACTCACTTGTCAGTTTGCGTATCTGTTTGTCTTTCTGTGTCTTGGGAGATGTGTGAGATTGAGAGTCTGTCATTATCTTCACTATCTTATGTCTCTCTTTCCCATCTTCCCCTTTGTCTAAATCCCAAGTATGGGCAGAGCTAGACATGTCAGCTACAAGAAAGTCACTTGTTAGGTTTCCATCTAATCTCACCCCTCCAGCCTGTGAGCCTCTGGTAAACACCAGAGGCTGGTGGTATTGACTGGCAGCTTTTCACAGGTCAATAAATTCACCTGTTGGCTTCAGGGTGTCGGCAAGTTACATCAAGGCAACACTTTTTAAGGCCAGGTATAATGACATAGAAAACCAATTTCCACTCTGAAGAGTTTGTAAAAATGATGTAACAGAAGACAGCATGAGTGAGACCTTTATACAACATGTCCACTTGTAAGGCTTTGAATTTAGAAAACCTAATTTGTCTTCTTCACTACTGAAACTGATATTGTTAAATATTCATATTTCACATTTAAAACATGAAGAAAAATATTTCTGTAAGTGAAGCAAAAGTTGCAGCATGCTACAGAAATAATCTAAAACTAAATTGGTTTGGAGGGCAGAATAATGGTTCATTTCAATTCGACTTCACTGTGATGTAGAAAAAGGAATCCAAACATTCGACCCCAAGAGTTATTGTAGATTCAGGATTTGCATGCAAGCTGATGAATTAATAATAAACAAAGATTATGTGGTCATTCAGTATATCATACACACAATTTGCTAGCCAAGTTGGCAATGGTAGTTGGTCCACTCAAATTTCTTGACAAGTTTAACAGCAATTGCGATAAAATGTTATAATTGTGATCTCTAGAGGATGAATCTTATTGTAGTTGTAATCCTCTGACCTATCTATTGTGCCAAAATATAGAGTCCAATTTCTTGACAGCTGTTTCAATAGTACTGATAATAAAGGTCCCCAGAGGATTATCCTCAATGTTATAAGGTCCATTTTCAAATAGTGCAACCATAGGTCAAAAGTAAAAAATCCACAAAAATATCCATCATCTGTAAAATGTATCCCCTCAACATTTATTACAGGCTCAAGATGACTTGATTTAATGCCTTGTTGAAGCCTTGTCTTGAGGATTTGATCAAGGGAAAGTGCACACTGTATTGAGAGAAATTACATGCAGATTTGAAGTAGCTTTAATTACTCTTACAGCCATAAAATGTATCCCCTTCACCTATCTTTCTTTCAGCAATAACTTGAACTGTGTTCCATACATGGCTACATGCAGCTTTCAGACATTTCTCAATCACAATGTACACATCCAGTATTAACATGTGTTTTTTGTGATCTGATCTCAGGGGACAGCTCTAAGTACATATGTGAAAGCACTCTGATCAGACATAATTACATATAACCTTACCATTTCGAAGTCTTGACCTTCAATGTAAAGTGCCTTGAGATAATGTATATTATGATTTAGCGCTATACAAATAAAATTGAATTGAATATAGATCCGATCCCGCCAGACCACATTCGGAGGTGGTCTGGGCCACATGTCTCCACATTCGTTTAACAGTGTGAATGCAAAATCTGTCCTTGGCCACTCAGCTGATGTCCTCCGATCCGCTGCAGTTTCACTATAAATCAAACATATTTTTTCTCTTCTTGTTGATTTCTGTGTGACCGCCGCCTCAGTATCAACACTTATCATCAAATCATGATTGATACTTTACAGCTGAGCTGCAAGAGATTCAATAACACTCTCCTGACTTGTCTCTGTTTCTCTCTCTCTTATCTCTCTTTTGCTCACTCGTGCCGACACACACACACACATTGACATGGGATACACTTGTACAAAGTGAGAACGCACACACTCAGAGCTGTCCACTTGTGATTGGATCACAAAAACCACTATACAAGGTGTGTATTGGGCCTTAAGGCTCTTATATACTACTACGTGTCCGTTTCTCGGAGAGTTCTCAGCAGGGGGCAAAGACTCTTTTTGATTTTTACTTCTCTGTCAGTCTACGTCCGGAAAAAATTCACCGCCAAACCCATAGGTGGCGCAACGGAAGACGAGCTCAGAGAAGCCTACCCCATTTGGGAAGAAGAAGTCCACGTGTCTCTGTTGACATGTTAGCTTGCGTCCCACACACTGAACCATGGCAACTAACAGAACTAAATAAAGTGACACCCAGCGGGTCAAGATGCTGATGTTATCGTTTCTTAGCGCAGCGGTTCCCCGGTCTTGTTTACGAACTGTGTTGCTGATTCCACAGCTTGAATCTGCTTGAGGCTACATGTAGCTAGAAGCTACACGGACCTAGCTCCCCCCAGCTTCCACACACAGTCAGCAGGGACTCCCGACACTAACTACTACTATCCAGTGTTTGCTTCTAACCTGACGGTATTATAGAAACAGTGTCATGATAGAAGTGGAATTAAAGTCGTGACGGCGGGTTCTTGCACTGTTACCACCGCAGTTAGCATGGTGGCCAGCCTAGCCCGCTAGCCTAGCCTGCTAGCGCCGTTTTGAAAGCTCGTTATAACCGTCTGTGACCGTGCACACATGCCCTCAGTGCTCTAACGAGCCACCGTCAGCCGGACAACTCCGCTGGCTTAACACACACGTCACATTAATCGTAGAATCATAGTTGTGTTTGGGTTTGATGCTACATGGAAGTAAACAGGAAGTAAACAGGAAGTTTGAGGTCCGGAAATACGGAAATGACGTCATACGGAAATGATGTCGTTCGCGGACCAATCACAGCCAAGAGCGGTCCGCGGGTCTCCAACATGAAGACGGATAGTTAGAAAAATCAGACGTGTACGAAAAGCTGTACGAAGCATTCGGAGAGGGCGTTTCACGACGGATAGGGCGGTCTTATCTGTCCGTAATAGAAGAAACGGAGAGGCATAAATTGGCCTTTAGACATATAAAATCAATCATCTATACAGCTTATCCTTTTTAAAGGGTAAGAGAGAGCACAGAAAGATTTGCAGCAAACTGGAATTCAAATCAGGAACTCTTGCTGTGACACAACAGTATAAACCACTGCTGCATTGTGTTGCCCTGGTGATGCAACAAATGCTTTTAGAAAGGACATAATTGTGACAAATTTACATACTGTGATATTTTGTTTTTGGATAGTTCACTTGAAATTACATTTATATAGAATTGGTATTTCCATGCATTAATTATGTCCCTACAAGTGAAATTTTAAACATTTTGATTGTTGTGTATTAACAGAGCAGTGGTGCAGTCTCTTTACCTTTTACAGTGCACTGTGAAGAAGTGAATCCTGACAAAGATTGGCAGATGTTGTTGTTATGATCATCATGTTATCATCATCATTATCATCATCATCGTTATCATCATCAACAATCTTCTCGGATCTGTTCTTGTAATGAGCTCCTAACATCATGAAAATGATTGCATAGACTGACACAAAAACACACACAGACACGAAAGAACAGCTGGCATCTGTTCGGGTATGGTATCCTTATTGAAGGGGACATCATATGCCTTCTATCTCTACTTTCCTATATATCTTACTCTGTTTCTCTTCATCACCACTCTTTCTTTACATCTCTATTATCCACATGCCACATTATCTTGAATCTACCTACAGAATGCACACACACCCTTAAACTGGCTCTGGTGTTTCCAACTACCCCCACTGTCACCTCCTGTTTTTCTTGGCTGCCTAACAAATGCCCTCTAGTTTACCATCCAGCCAGTCAAGTATACATGCACATCTTTTCATGTCTGCTTCACAGAGTTGACTTGAGAAATTATCAAAGATCCCAACATTCACAATGATTCTCCTGTATGAAGATAGCTTTCCTGAGGTATTGAATGTTTGCATGTGTACAGGTAAAACTAAATAAAAGAGGACTTTGTAAGTTTGATCATGTCATAAAGAGGGAAAAAAGAGAAGGAAAAGCTTCACCAGAACCTTGTTGGCCTCCCCCATCTTATTTAACTGTTGTGGTCAAGGTTAAAAAATCTCTCTGCTGTGAGAACAAACAAGCCTTTATTTTATGGTATCCAAATTGTATGTGGATTGTTCTCAATACCTTTGTCCTTTGGAGAAGTAAATGCTCTTAAAAACTTAAAGTTGTTTAGCAAATCTTTCTCATAGCTTTTTCTGGAAAAATGCTGTGGTAGAAGGCCAGTTAACTTATATTAAGCATATTGACAACTCACAATTTGTCTCACAGGGCATAACAAGAAATTGTCTGCCCTTAACCCTCAGCCAGAGCAAGGATATACTACTAACAAAGAAAACTAAAAATCCTATTAACAGTGAGGACATTTTTTTTAGAAACCTCAGACAGAGCCTCATGTGAGGGATCCCTCTCTCTGGACGGACAGAAGTGCAATACATGGCTCAGGTAACTGGGCTCATCAACAAAATAACAATGTTTATAACATTCATGAGAGAAGACAGCATCTAGCATAAATGGAGAGGTGTATTAATGTTTAAAGTATTTATACATAAGAAAATGTCTGACAGAGAGGAAGGGAGCAGTAATGACAATTGCAATGATAGGTATCAAAGTGATAGTAGTATACGTGAGTACGCATATGTATATCCAAGCAATAGTTGCTGCCACCACCATTGTGCACCTTAAATTCAGGATGAATTTATATGAATTTGTATCTTTGAACATTTTGATTCACATTATTACAGTCCTTTTGTCTATAGTTTATTGATCTCTGAAAGTATGTTTTTAGTTTATGGCATTTGGACAATTTGACACATATTAAACAGAGTAATAATAATAATATCCCATTGTCAAAATCTCATTGATTTGAGGGCAGATAAGGGAGGATTATATCCCCCCTTTTAACTTGAAACCTGCCGTCTTCACCCCCTAATAGCAGAGTGAGTGTAGTGGCAGATGCATTGTTAAGTTAAGTAATACTCGTCTGTCAGAACATTTTCTTTATTTAATTTTATAGTTTTATTTGTTTTACAGCTATACTGACTATATCAAAAGCCTTAAATTATGTTATATTTAGGCGCTTAGAAATTGAGTGCCCAGTATCAGTTGCTTTGATTATATTTCCACCTGTTCATATAAACATCCCTCTCACTCAATTCTACATCAAAGAAGGCATCATACTGATTATCTTGTTTCTAACTCAGTGCAGTTTACCCTTTTCCACCAAGTCTTTATTGTCTTGATATTCTCTTTTCTCCCTGGCTGTGAACATTTTTCTGACCTTAATCTTCCTCTCTTTCTCCCGTCCATGCCTGACCCTTTTATATAGTGAGTCGCGTCTGACGCCAAGCTGTACAAAAGGTGCTGTCACACACAAAACAATGAGCAAACAAGGAGATGTCTCTGTCTGCTCACACACACAGACACACATTCACAAACAAACGGCGGACCAATGCTGATTTTAATCTGCACTGAACACCAAGCTTAATGTGTTTAGCTGCAGCTGTCTGTATTGATCTGTAAAAGCATGCGTTGAAGAAATTCATGATAGTGTTGGGCCTGCCACTGTTTTACTGTAGTCTAAAATATGATATAAAGTATAAAGATATAAGAAATAATTAAATCTTACATCTGATCAAATGATTTCCCTTTTTTTTCTTCCGTCTTTCAAGAATATTTTATTCACAATGATCTATAAATACATTCTGAATAAACAAGAAAATATTGCAAGCCTTTTGTTTTAAATAAAAAACTTAATAGAAATAGGATGATAAAAGCAAAAATAGTCGTAAAACTCAAGAATCTTCCGAAATGTATTTTTAGTTTTAAAAAGGCTTGTCATAGTCATGCTGGTTATCCAATTCATTCAATACATTTTAGGGTTAGGGTTAGGGTTAGACATTAAATAAAAAATTGTATCTATAAGAACACGTTAGCAATAAAACTAAAAGACTTAGGATACAAATTTAAAAACTAGCAAAATGTATAATAATATAAATACAATAAAGACATTGGTGTTAAAAAAAGAAAATGCAATTATTTTGAAGCCAGATCATAGAAATAGTTCTTGGTTTTTTTTTTAAAACTATCAACAGAAGAAACTTTTTCTGATGTGTGGTGGGAGTTTGTTCCAAACCATTGCTGCATGGCAAGAGAAAACGGCTTCCCAAAACTTTTTATAGTTTGTTTTGGGGATATTGAGCAAGCCTGCTGTAGGAGACCTAACTGAACGGTTTGGAACATACTCCGATAGACACTCAGCAATTTTTGAAGGGGGGCTTACCATTAACAGACTTAAAAACAAGTAAACCAAGTTTTAAATCAATCCTGAGTGATACTGGAAGCCAGTGTATAGATGCATAAACCGGAGTCATGTGATCTCTTTTCATATTTCTCATTAAAACCCTGTCTGCTGAATTTTGTACAGACTGGAGCCGATCAATGTATTTATTTAACAATAGTCCGAGCAAGAAAGTATAAAAACATATGTCAACTATTTGGCATCTTCCAAAGAGTACCCGAGTGAGGTATGGGCTTACTCTAGCAAAGTTTCTTAAATAATAAAAGGCAATCTTTGTGACATTGTTTCTGAGTGAAATAAAGTATAGTTCTGAGTGAAACATCCAGGTTCTTTAATCTTGATTTGTTTTGATGCACCAGACTTCCAAGTTTGCTAATAATGTTTTGTCTCTGATTATCAGTACCAATTACAAGATTTTCTGTTTTATCTTCATTTATTTAGAGCAAATTGTATTTCATCCATTTTTCTATTTGGATCATCAGGGTCATCTGGCACTAGTGGTAAATTGGTAATGGTAAATGGTAAATTGTTTGTATTTATATAGAGCTTTTCTATTCTGGATAACCACTTAAAGAGCGTTACATTATAGTTTGCCATTCACCCATTCATACAGTGCCTCTATCAGTTGCAAATTTTTTCTATTAGGGGCAATTTTGGGTTCAGTATCTTGACGAAGAACAAATCGGCATGCAGATAGGGAAGACTGGGATCGAACTGCTGACCTTCTGGTTCTGACAACTGAACCACCCCTCATACACAGCCTGTTACAGTGAGATATCATTGAGAATCATCAGCATAGATGCATTTTTCTTATTTTCAGTCACTCAAAGGTAATTAATTATTCTCACCAGTACTGTTTCAGTGCTGTGTTCCTTTCAAAAACCAGACTGAAATCAGTCGTGTTTATGGTTCATATGTAACTGTTACTGTTTAGATATGGCCTTTTCCAGAATTTTACAAAGGAAAGGCAGGTTGGAAATGGGTCTGTAGTTGTCCAGCATAGAAGAATAAAGATTAGTTTTTTTAGGAAGGGGCTTTACCAGAGCTGTTTTAAGTGCATCTGTAAATATACCTGTTTGTAGTGAGCAATTAAAAATGTTCTAAAAGATAGAGAATAAATCTGTCTATTACCTCTTTAAAAAAAATAGACAGGATTGCATCCAATGAGCATGTGGAAGACTTGTTTTCAAAAAATTCTGCAAACTCTGCACATTTTGATTGTGAGGCAGGACATGTATATTCCAAAGGCTGATACGGATTTTAAACGTGATCGAAAATAAAAATTAATTTATCTCTTAATTTAGAGTTTAAATGATTTACATTTCATGTATAGATTTACAATTCCTGGAGAGAGCTTGATTTTTTGCATGCGAGTACATAACTCGAAAAGATGAACATAGAGAAAGAGATATTCTGTATCATTTTTTCTTGTGCCATCTATGGTCACATCAGAAAACAAACATTAACGATCTGAGAGGTTAGTATCAACAATCTTTTAAACTAAACATATCACAAACAAAACCAATTTGTATTAATCCCAAATGACAGAATGGAGAATTTGTGGTCATTGCTTCACAACGACTTTGAACCTTGACTATTAAATTGCTGTTTGTATTTTCCTGACATACAGTCAGGTGAGTTACCTGAAAATCAGCTTGCCTAAATTCTGATGTAGAAACATTGCCTTTTCACTCTGGGTTGTCTATAGCCAAATGCTGTATATCAACTACTACTTACCTTGCAATTTTAATTTGTAATATATTATAATCAATTTGTGCATTAAATCTCGAAAGATTTTCTTTTCTGATGAAATTAGGCCATTGGTGGGTAACAAATTTGAGTGTGTTTGTGTTGTAGTGCTAGCTAGCTGGTTAGCGACATTTAGAGAGGCTTGTCATGGCTACTGTTAGCCATCGGTAAGAAGTTCTGAAGCAAGTTAAGGCAAAACAGAGGACATGGAGAACGATTACTGAGCTAAATCAGGCAGAATGTTCTGTGTTTTATTTTTAAGTGTTTATACATTCAACGTTTTAATTTCTACAGATAAAAGATACATTAAATCATTTTGTGACAGTTATAAATTTACATAAAAAATGTATGCAGTAATGCCTGTTACCGTAGTGTAATATTTACTCTTATTAAAAACACTGCACCCTATTACTGTGATTATAATAACAGTTTTGTGACTATTCGTGTTCTTAAAAAGTAGTTGACAGGTACTAAATTTACTAAATCAACTTATTAGCGGCTACCAGCCAAGTTCTGTCTAGTTTGAACAATCCTAGTTTAGGCACAAAAACTACTTGTTTTGGTTTGGTAAAAGATTGTTTTCTGGGTGTATAAGTACTTCCTTATAAATAGATAAATGGCTTTTTGTCAGCATTGTTACAGCATTAAATAAGCACTCAGGGTTGTGGAACACTCGATGAATAAAACAATGATGACAGCTCTCTGCTTTGAGAAAGACATGTGTTTTGTTTACTGATTCTCCTAGTAATCCAATGCAGTATACATTTCACCGCCCTCTCCAGATACCTCAGGCATTGATGCGGCAAATCTGGCCTTCTCGTGTCCTGGCCAAAGTAGAACTGAGCAAGTGGCCCGCTGGTAAAATTGCAAATGTGGCCCAAATATCCCATAACTAATATCGGCCTTTTTGGCAAACATGAAGTGCTCAAGGTGTATCTGGACGTGAACCTAAAGTGGCCCATGTCGAAACTTGTTAATATGGCCCAAATGGAAAAAACAAACAAATTCAGGTAACCTTTAGTTGACATGCGGTGTTGCTATGGCTCACTTGTGGCCCAGATTTAGCAAAAATAATCACCAAAGTGACATCATTCAACACGGTATGTGAGCCAGAAGACACTATTCCGTGTAGGTCAAATCTTTGTCAAAACAATTATTTTATATGGGACTGTTACAACCTGGAAAAGGTCATCATAATGCACATAAGGCACTATCCCCCATCCTGATTAAAATGGGAATTGATCTGTAAATAACAGCGGCAGGGAAGGAAGTCAAAGGCCCTGTAATTGTGTCTGGATGTCCAATAAGAGGATTTGTGAATGGCCTTACCCTAGCAACTCAGACCTACAAAAGCAAGTTGGATTTTGAAGACATTTGGCCGCTTGGCAACAAGGGTAGGATTAAAGGTCAAATCAATGAAGTCAAGAATCATGGCGATTAGAAATGGGAAGTGGCCAGCAAATTCCATAACCAAGTCCTGGGGAGGTTATACCATTAATTAAGGAAAATCCTATTACAAGTCAAAACTAAATTGGGAAGCAATGCATTGGGAGACAACCACTTCCAGCAGTGGGAGAAAGCAGACAAAGCGCATGGAAGTGAGATGATTCAGCGTTCTGACACCTGTGGGAGCAAGGGCAATGAGCAAGGCTATGGAGCTGATAGTGTTACAGTACCTGACAAAGCAGATGATACAGATTGGAGGTTTTTTTGTATCTTTCTTTCATGCTCCAGTGAGTCACTCTTCACTCTTCCAACCCTAACAAACCTGCACAGGTGAGGAATAAGGGAGTATAAATTAAGCAGAGAGAGAGAGAGAGAGAGAGATAGTGAGGGAGAGAGAGAGATAGTGAAGGTAAGAGCGGCCAATTGTTACAAATACTAGCTAGGAATCAACTCAAATCAAATCTTGTTTGTATAGCCCATATTAACTAATCACAATTTGTCTTATAGGGCTTTAACAAGGTTTGACATCCTCTGTCCTTAACCCTAAACAAAAGTGAGGAAAAACTACTAAAATAATTTTAAAAGGGGAACTAAAACACAGTAGAAACCTCAGAGAGCCACATGGGAGGGATCCCTCTCCCAAGACGGACAGAAGTGCAATAGATGCCACGTAAGAACAAAAGTAAACTTTGCCACGGGATATAATAGTGGCAATCCAAGGTCTTTAGAACACTTGCTGTGATCAGGGGCTAAAGGCTCCTTTATACTTCTCCGTTTAAGAAAAAACGGACAGATAAGACCTCCCTATCCGCCGTGGAACGCCCTCTCCGAGCGCCTCGGACAGCTTTTCGTGCACCTCTGATTTTTCTAACTGTCAGTGTATATTTCGGAGACCCCACGAACAGCCCTTGGCTGTGATTGGTCTGCTAACAATATCATTTCCCTACGACGTCATTTCCGGATTTCACATTTCCGGACCTCAAACCTTCTGCTTCACAATAAACACAAACACAACTACGATTCTACGATTAATGTGACGTGTGTGTTAAGCCAGCGGAGTTGTCCGCCTACCGGTGGCTCGTTAGAGTACTGACGGCATGTGTGCACGGTCACATATGGTTATAACGAGCTTTCAAAACGGCGCTAGCCACCATGCTAACTGCCGTGGTAACAGTGCAAAAATCCGCCGTTACGACTTCTACGAATTCCACTTCTATCATAACACTGTTTCTACAATACCGCCAGGTTAGAAGCAAACACTGGGTAGTAGTTAGTGTCAGGAGTCCCTGCTGACTGTGTGTGGAAGCTGGGGTTGAAGCTAGCTGGGAGGGGAGCTAGCTAGCTCCGTCTAGCTTCAAGCTACACGTAGCTTCAAGCTGTGGAATTAGCAACACAGTTCGGAAACAAGACCTGGGAACCGCTGCGCTAAGAAACGATTACATCAGCATTCTGACCTGCTGGGTGTCACGTTATTTTATTTAGTTGCCATCGTAGCCTACACTGTGTGCAAGTGGGGAGTAAGTAAATAAACAGAGTGGACTTCTTCTGATTACTCGTGAGGTAGGCTTCTCCAAGCTTGTCTTCCGTTGCGCAACCTACTGTTCTGGCGGTGAATTGTTTTCAAAACGGAGAAGTAAAAATGAAAAAGTGGCCGTCCGATCTGTCCGTTCGTAACGGATTACGGAGTAGCATAATGGAGCCTTAAGGAGACAGTCAAAAGACATATACATGTAAGGTCAGACCAGGGTTCGAATTATCTTTTTGTCTCTAAGGGGGTCTCTATCTCATAAAAAAGTTGGCACACCGCCCACAAAGCCTACCAAGGCTATACAATTAAATAGCCTAGGCGCGAGCAGCACTTTTGCGCACGGTAGGCATAGGCTGTTTATAACTTGACGCACGCACACAACAGACAGAGACATTTTTGTACAGAAATTGATTTATTTTAATTAATTTCAATATATTATTGATTGTAATAGTCCATATATATTTCATTTCATTACTGCCAAATCGAAGAGGAAACCCATATTTTCTGATCTTAAATCTTCTACTTTTTTTAGTTTTTTTGGCTGTTAACCCGAAACTTGTCAGGGCCGAAGATTAATTTGGCGCCGGTGGCCTTTTTTTCAGTGGCATAACTGACCGTGATGTTTCTTTTAGATGTAGATGTATTTATCTCAAAAGCATGTTAAGCTAAAAGCACACGACTTCTTCTTCTGACTTTATGACCTGTCAAATTGTTACTATGCTACTATGTCTACTATGCGATTTGCTCCAGCCTAGTGGTGTGGGGGTGAAGTGCAGTCATGCTGCGTTCATGGGCGTCAGGTAGGTATCCTGTTTTAATTTAAGGTCTTAATGGTAAGAGACCACACAGGGATGGATAATGAGCGTTATTTAACATTAAATTACAATGTCACATATGGCAGACACCTTCAGATCAGGGCTGCAACTAACGACTATTCTGATAGTCGATTAGTCACCGATTATTATTGTCATTATGAATGACACAAATTCTCAATTGCTCTTATTTAGCAAACAGCTTTTAAATTTTTTGCTTGAGGTTGTTCAAGGCCTGTGATGACTGAAAATAAAGACATTAAAAGGTCAATACTTCATTAATAAAAAAATTATTTTAATAAACTTTGCTGCATATAAGGGTACTGTTGACACAAAAGAAAAATCAAGCTTTTTTCAATTTAAAACCAAGGACAGGTAAAGTGCTAATAAAAAAATATTAATTTAAAATCAAGACTGCATTTTTCCTGTTAACAAAAATGACAGGGAAAATAACAGCAATATAAACATCCACAAACCAAACTACAGTCTTCTTCGGACTAAATAATTGTGATAAAAAAAAAGACGTTTGTCAGGCAATAGGATAACATAACGCTTTTAAACTTGTTAAAAAAAAGTTTAAACCATATTTTTGTAATGGATTCTAGAATACTGCGCACAGGTTTACACAGGTATATACGTTCATATACTATAACATCTTACTGAGGCTAGTCCGCATCGTCTCCGTTACGATCTCAAATGTGGCTCCTCCTCAAATGCGCGTGTCATGCTTCCATGCAGAGCAGGTCCGCTGCACAGATACTGCAGGTAGTTTTTTTCGGGCCATGTTAAGAGTGAAGTTCTCCCGAACTTTTGACTTCCTGGTACGCTGGAACGGACGCACCCATTGGTCCATGTTCTGTCGCTATTGCACATGCACGGCTTTCAGAGATAGGAAGGGAGCGAGATGGCTCACTCCTCAGCTACTTCCATCAGCACCTCCGGTAAAACGACTTTTAGTTCAGCTGCACGGCACGAGAAACACGCGCTATGACGTAACCAACGATTCATCGACGAGTAAATTCGACTATTTTTGTCATCGATTTTTGTAGACCAATCGTTGCACCCCTACTTCAGATATGAGAGACACCCTCAGATTTTTGACTTTGTTGCTTTCATGGGAGCTAGTCCTCACTCTCTGGGAGCTCAGCCCCCTCTGGCTCCCACGTAATTCGAACACTGGGTCAGACCCATCACTCAGCAAGGAGATAAAGCCACCATCTCCCAAGAAGTTCAAGAAAAGCCCCCTGCAGCTGGCACAATAATGGTGGATAAGGTTCAGGGTTTCCCCCAGAAAACTTGCTAAGCCTGGTGGTAGGATGGCTAGAAGGCACCCGCGGGGGGGGGGGGGGTGTTGAGTCGGATTTTAAGCTGGACACCATTGTTTCTTATACTCTAAACATGTTGCACTTTGTTTAATATGCACACCTAACTTTTTTATTTTGAAAAGGGGTTAAATAGATACTTTGATATCTTTTTGAGTTGCACTGCTGACTTAACTTATAAGCCCTCTTTTTTATTTATTTTTATCACGTTGGAGTTGCTAGTTTAAACCTACAGTTTTGCACTTTAATATTTGAGCCTTTGTTTACATTTTGTTTTGTGCTGCATTAACATAGCAGTCAGGCCTCTTATTTCAGAAACAATGAACCGTAACAATTTGGTTACCAATAAAAGGTAAGCCTACTACTTCTTTGCTTTCAGCCAGCTACTCAAACAGACAAGCAACAAAATAACAAACAAACAAAATACACAGGCAAGTGTCGGCCTACTTTGAAATAAATTAAACACAGAACTTTGTAGGGCTATTTGAGTCCTCCTCATATTTGTGGAAAATGTATGAAATAAGAAGTACCCTATTTTTAAATAAATAAAACCAAATAGCTGCAGCCTAATCGTGTAACGGACTAGGTTTATGTTTGGTTTTGACTTATGTTCAGTAAAACACTGTGTTGAAGGAGCGTTCTGATGTCTGACGGTCAGTGAAGGTGACGTATGTTCAGTAAAACACTGTGTTGAAGGAGCGTTCTGATGTCCGAGGGTCAGTGAATGGGTCTGGGTGGGACATGTGACTGTTTGGACCAATAGGATGGTTGCTTGGGGATCGGGGCCATGTCTGTGATCGGGGCTCAATGAGGAAGTGAAGTGTTGTTGATGTGCGCGAGTGACGGATTTTTTTTTTTTTTTTAAATAAAAAAACAATCGACGCTTAGCCTGGCAGGGGGGGGGGGGGGGGAAGCCTGGCGGCCCGCCAGGCCTATACAGCACTGGGGGAAACCCTGAGGTTGATTTGGGGAGGAAACTTTTTTTCTCAGAGCCCAAACATCTCTTAGGACTAGCACAGTGGTATAGTCAGATAGTCAGACCTAAACAAACAATACAGGGAGCATGGCTGGTAGGCCCAAGTATTTCCATTTAAGGTTGGCTGGTTTTCTTGTGGTGTGGAGTTGATCTGGAAACCAGGAGAAGGGCCTTCACTGACAACCTGCAAATAGAAAGACCATACCCACTCCCAAACACACTTACACACTAGACTCTATAGTAGTAGTATCTAGAATTGTATACAGTGCTGTGTATTGAAGATTCAAAGTCCCCATAAGGATAGGATAAGGTGTGTTTGACTTTGTGTCTCTCTCTCTCTCTCTTTCTGTCTGTAGAATAATGTGTCTTATCCAACAGAGCTTATCTCCTTTCACACACTTCATCCCTAGGCTACTTAGACTGCTATCCTGCTGCTCTACACATGGACGTACAAACACAGGTGTTCATTAACACACACACACTTCTTCCAGTTTTAACTGTAGATTTTGCATTCATGGCTGTATTATAAATTATGATGGTGACCATTGCAGAAATGGACAAAAATGATTTAAACACAGACACGCATGGTCTGTGCATATTTTGATGGGTGTCAGAAATTGTTAGGAGTGGCACCTGAAATTACAGAATTTTTGTCTGATTCAGTTTTGTCTTGTTTTGAATTTAATCCACAAGGTCTGACAAAATGTCCCACACTTTATCTTGCCTACAATGTTAGCTGCAAGGTACCTTTTAATTACTATCCAATGAAGAAAGTATGTACCAAATTTGAAGATTTTGAATTTTTACAGGCCATAGGCCAAGGGGGCTTTCGGAATGGTTTATTAAGAAAAGAAGAAAATAAGTCACCAGTCACTTCTCAGTCACCAGATCTCAACCAAGTTGAACACTTTTGAGAGATTTTGAAATCTTGTTAGACAGCGCTCGTCACTACCTTTATTAAATTAGTAGGGACGAATGGTGTTCATATATCATTCCCTAATCCAGAGACTTGGAGAATCTATGCTAAAGAGCACTGGAGCTCTTCTTGAGGTACTGTTTAATTTGTAACCCATCTGTTTATATAAACTTTATGTCAGTTTAGCCTACTGCATTCAGATCATCATGACTGAGTTACACAGAGTTCTTTCTAGACGTGTGAACTTTTGTACATTTCAACACAAACACATAGATTTAAGTCATATGTTACTAGATTTGGGTATAATTTTATCCATTCCATTTCGTAATGATTATGATCTTTTATTCCGACATGGTCAATGCTTGGTCAAATGTTTAGATAACAAAACATTTTAGAGCATAGACACATTAACTGCATCAAAGACTCAAAAGGAGCAGAAATTTGGAATGGTCACTGATTCTCAGAGGTTCAGAGTGTCTCACAAAACACTTCTCGAGTCTCAGACGTAAACTTTGTTAGAGCAGAATCCAATACAATGGAATTCAATGGTGAGTCCTTCTTCAGACGTAATAACACAACAGATTGAAACATAACATGCCTCCATACTGCTCCTGTGGTGTCATCCAAGTGTCAGGAAGCCCAGACATTTAAAGCTGACTCGAAACAAGGTCATTCACATCATGTTTTAAGTCGAAATGTTCTCTGATAGCTTTTAACTAGGTGCATTCAGGGAAATGCTTACATCCAATAGCTAGCCACTTCTGTTGGACTTTTAAGCCTAAAACACTGTGTTTATGACCTCGTTTCGAGTCGAATATGAATGCCAGGCTTCCGGACACTTGTATGACACCAAACGAGCAGTATGGAGGCATGTTATGTTTTTTTCTGTGGTTTTATTATGTCTGAAGATAGATCACTAATACGCTACACTGTTTACTCTGAAACTCCAAAAGGGTTTTGTGGACTCAAAAATTTCCCCCACAATTCATCGGTGAAGGGGTGAGTAGATAATGAGTGAATTTTCATTTGTAGGGGAATTATCCCTTTAACTCATACTGTTATTCAATATTGAGGATAGCACTGTGATTAGATAATTATGGAACATGCTTTAGAATAATATGAGAACCATCTATTTGTGACCTATATAAAGGGAGATATGACCACTGCCCCACAAAAGTTCTAAATTTGTAAACCCATATCTCCCTTGATTATGATTCCAGACACATGGAATTTTGGCTCCATAGTTTTCTCACATGACCAAAACAGCATGAATTGTCTCATTAATATCTGTGACTGTGCTGCCCAAAAGTGTTCTGAGAGGCAGAACTGTGGGTGTTTGCTGTGGCTGAGCGGGCTGACACACTCACACTCACAGACTGCAAGATAAGAAACACAGTACATTGCTCCAATTCAGTGCTTGTTAAAAGTACTGTCAGACTTTTGATCATTTACCGGGGTCCATCTTTCACAGGGCTGCTTTCACGTTAATCATGCATGCTAAGTGCCAGCTTGTATCAAAACACAGTTTCTGTTACATTGATTTGTGAAGAAGACAGACAGGTCCTGGCAAGGGAATACAAAGCTCATTGTAGGTAGATATGTCTTATACTGCATATTGCATATCGCATATTGCATTATATATATATATATATATTGCCCTCCTTTTTAATTTGGAACCAGGTTTTGCTTCCCAACCAAATTTGTGATGTTATCAAAGAAAATGAACTGAAATGTAAGGAAGCCAGCCAGGTTCATCACTTCAATATGTGAAGATGATGAGCATTTTAGAAAAGGAAGCGATGGGCTTTTTTCTCATATTTAGAAGATTCCAACAGCTCCTATCTCTACACCTCTGACACTTTCAGGTCAGTTTACTCAGTTGGGAACCTTCCTACTAAATAATGACTGTTTGATCACACACCAAGACTCAAGGCTGCCATCCACCATGACACCTAAAGGTTAACAGCTCAACATGAAGCACCTGCATATATCACACTGGGGCTGGTGGAAACATGCACAAGCTACCGGTCTCTCACTTTGTCTGATACACCACTCACATACACACAAGCACAGGCATCAGAGGGTCTTTGTAGAATGTGTATGTGTGCGTGTGTGTGTGTGTGTATGTGTGTCTGTGTGTTTGTGCGTGGGGCATGTCAGATTGACAACGCAGATGTTAAGCTCAGCCCAGGTGACTGACTCAAGCCCTTTCTCTCTGTCATCCACAATACAGAAATCCATAATTCAACTGTCAATGCTGTACCCCACAGCAAACCCTATCAATGTGTGTGTGTGTGTGTGTGTTCATTGTTTTCTGACAACATTTTCTCTCACTCTCTCCCCACCAGGTAAATCCCTGCGAGCCTTCTCACCTGCAGTACACTACAAGTAAGAAAATCCATACTTGTGATCTGTGTTTCTTTCTCTCTCCCTTCCACATGCCCTTGTGCTCTGTCTTTGCTCTGCGGTTTTACGCACACACACACACACACACTCACACACACCAACAACAGTCACATATGGGACAGATTTATTTTTTTAGACCTTTATTCATAAGATCCATAGGAAAACAAAGAGTGGATAAATGTGTGACTGCATTTCTATGTTGTGATGATATGACCATGAGTACTCTAATGTGGCGTTTCAGTAAGGAAAACCATCAACCTCATATCGATAGTTCAGCAAGTAGGCCAAAACATGATACAGTAGCCTTCAAAAACTCCTGCAGGTTGATTTAGTGCTGACTAAGTCTAAAATCCTGTATATAAAATGCAAATCCACAAGTTTAAAACTGAGATGCACAAAAGCCTTTTCAATTCCCTGAAAAAAATGATGCACAAATGCTTGTTTGGAAGTTGTAAATGTTAGGAAGCTATTCACACACCATTCATAGTTCAGTTAATTGAATCTATCAAAAGATATTCTGGAATTTATGCTTTTTCAGATCAAGTTTTTTTTAGTGTACGTGGAATGTGATTTATATATACAGATACACATTAACACGCAGCTTATCTATCTACCCATTCAGAGATCTTAAGGGAAATCATACGGATTCGTTATGCATGATGCATTGATAAAACCTGTCAAGAGCAGGACCTTAACAACGAAGACCAAAAAACAGACATAAAGTAGGAATTAAACTTCTTGGAGCAGAAAGTTGAATTGTTCTCTATATTCCAAGGAGAAGGATTTGTTTTGAATTGAATATTTACTAAGTACTTTATATCCATATGAATGACTAGTTTAGTCCTGTGAAGATGTATGTGAAAGAGGTCTGTAATTCATCTCTACCAGCCTGATGTTTAAGGATGTTTCTGTCAGAATGCTGACAAAAAGAAAACAGAAAAAGATTCAAAGTAAGAGCAGAATAAATGGAAAAAGAAATTAAACCCTCCAGGCCTTGATGGCTTAATCCACCTGAGCTGGTTGTAGGAAGAGGGGTGAAAAAAAGGAGTGGAACAAAGTGATATGCATAGAAGAAATCCAGACAAAGAGATGCTGACAGGAAAGAGAAGATGGGCAGTCAACCGTGAGTCCAAAAGTGAGAGAGAGGGATTTCTAATCTCAATTGACCTTCATACCCAGAGACCTCTGTGTCAGTCAAATGACAGGATTTAACAGGTGTTTAAGTGATGACATGACTTAATTTGGTGTCGGTAGTTTTTTGGGCGGGGATTTGTTCTCTAGGAATTTGTAGTTCACATCTTAGAAGGTTAAGTGGAATCAAATCTAACATTATGGTAATTTGAACACATGAGCATTTAATCACTATACTCTGTTGACTCATATAGTATTACTATTAGTAGTAGTACTCATGAAACCTACACAAAATCTTAACCTTTACATAACCTGTACAAATTTGCTAAACAACAGCTCCAATGGCTTAAATGTCATATGTTAAAATCAATACTGGACGAATAAGTAAAATACAGTTGAGGTATAATTTTACATTTAAAAATAATCTGTTGTTTGTTGTCCGTCCAGCCAAATGTAAAGGATAATCTACTGAAGTATATATTGTCATGTTTAGAGTTTCAGACCAAAACAGCAGGACAGGAGGGTGAAATGCAAAGAAACTACAGAAAAATAAGAAGACGAACTGAGAACGCAGAGCGGGGAGCACGGAGATGGTTTACACAAATGAGGCACGGATAATAGAATTTAGGTGTGACACATTAGAGCAGGTTGACACAATCACTTGAGCTTGAAAGTCAGTTAAAGGGGACATATTATGAAAATTCCACTTTTGTAGTGCTTCTACACGTTAATTTGGGTATCTAGCATGTCTACCATCCCGAAAACTCTGGAAAAAAACAACTCCCGCGATTTGTGGTGGTTCCTCTATGTCAGAAACGATACGCTAGATGGCCTCGATTGGGATTATGAGCAGTAATCCCCGGGCCGGCTCCACCGTTAGCTTGTGAGTTAAAGCTAGCCGGGTCAGCTTGTGAGTTAAAGCTAGCCGGGTCAGCTCGCGGGCCGGGCCATCTCTCCCCGGAGCCAGGCTTCGGCCCACCTGACTGGTTAAAAACGATTGGTTGCAAGATTGTATCTTCTTCTCCAGTAGCCATATTTCTACAGAGGTAATGGATAGCTAAAAATCTGGGCGCTTGTATCTTGTGAAGGAGGGAGGAGGGGTGAGGAAGGGGGGGGGGGCACTCAAAACAGGTCAATCTGACGAGGGCTATTTTATTTTTTGCTATTTTAAATGATCCTTGTGGTATTTTGACCAAAATATGTTTCAGACATTTCATTAAGACCCCAATGAACCATATCAACTGCGGTAAAATGGGCATAATATGTCACCTTTAAGTAAAAGAGACACACAAGGAAAGGAGCTACTGAGTAAGGAGAGAGGTACATTGTGGGTGTTGTAGTATCTCTACCTTTTAGGGAGAAGAGAATACCTTCTGTAATCACTTGCAGTAAACTCTATTACCTTGACTTGGACTGAACTACATCAACTGAATCAAGCCAACAAAATGGGGGGAGGGCATTTTTTTGTTAGTTTTTTGTAATTGACCATGATATTTGGCATAAAATACTGATGGCTATTATAATAATGTAAAACTATTTAATTTTGTATAAGAGCATGCTGACCCAAACGGAACCAAGAAATTGCAGACCTGAACCACAGCTGAATTTTGTCAGTAATTAGAAAGCTGGTCCCAGATCCATGCAGAACTATGACATGTTGGATCTTAACACGGCACGGAGACACAGATCCTATCTTCCCTGATTTAATAACTGATTGGTATTAATAAGTAAAAATAACTCGATATGGAAGTTAGTCACCTTCTCTCCTGTTTCTGGCTGTGGAGCATATAATCCAACCTCCTTGCCTATGAAGTTGATCAAATACACCTTGGGTTTTCCTTCATGCTAGCCCACTCGCTATTTAGGCGATTGCCGTTTTCTTGCAGATGCTTATGCACAAAGCACTGTCATCATGATCAGCACTGTCTAACATTGGCCAGGTCTGCTTGGATCAACATATAATGTAACATTAAAAAGAGACTAGGTCCCAAGGTTCAAGTTGACCTTACATGAAATTCAACCTTGATGTCTTGGACTTAGCTAATGGGGACTAGAGACTCAACAGGACACAGGGTTTAATTCAGGCATTGTATTGTATGTTGTACTGTGTTTTAGTAATGAATTGTGTTCTTGTATTGCATATAAGAGCTTGGTGACTGAAACAGCTCCTGAAGTAATCCCTGGCATTCTTATATTCCTTGACAATATGGACATCATCAGATCCCTCAGTACATCAGTACACTTCCTGTTAGTAGACTAGAAGTACCTAACATGATGAGACTGAATAACATTTGCCCATCTATCAGTCTTTGAACTGCTGACATACCACATACATGTTTCAATGTGGCATTTAAGTAAATGACATGGAAATTAAAATTAGAAATGGAGCAGTGTATTGGAAGGCCACTTGACATTTGCAGCCTGATGTGGGAGATTTCCGATGCAGAGCGAGGGCTTTTAAAATATATGTATTTCACACTTAGACCAGCATTACAGCCATCTTACTTTAATTATCACGTGTATTCACCATGGCATTACACTCAGCTCAACAAGAAATCCAACTCCTTTGAGAGTTGGAACTTAAATTAAAACGAACTAAAAGTAACGCTTAAATCTATTTTCGATGAAATGTTATTGTAAATTCAGGAATTTCTTAGTAGGATCATGAACACCAAAGGAAAAAAAAATACATCATTTATTTCAATTAATTGGTCTTTGATAAAATTGGACCTACACAGTCTAATTGCTGACCTCCACACTACACGGTCCATTTGTTGCTACAGTTACATGAAAGTCATAATATAATATAAAAATGGAGGGGGAAGAAATTGATGGTTTACTGAACATTTAAAGGTTGTTTGTTTTATCAAAATGACTAACATGATGATTTTCTTCCTTCCTTTCTCACATTGCCATCCGGCTCTTCCCATATGCCCCATCCCAGCAATACTTATGCTACAAGCACTAGGAAATATGAACAAAACATGGTATTGGCTAAATGAGGAATAGTGTGAATTAATGATCTCCCCTGCCATGTTAGAATGTTTAATCGCCTCTATCTCTGACAGCTTGCTTTCAACAGCAACACCTGTTGTAGGGCATTGGCAATTAGTTCCATCCTCTCTAGAAGAGAGATTTATGAGCTTAAACCAGCAGAATTATAGTTTATGGAGAGCAGTATTCCACAGTGATGGACATTTTCCCACAGGGGCTTCAATTCCAGCTTCATATTCATGCCAGCAATAATCGATATATAAATAAATATCTAACAGTGACCAGGGTTCAAAACATCCAGCACTTAGACCCAGCGTTTTTGGTGTGTTCCAGTTGAACTTGTTTAGTTTGGTTGCGGTTGAGTGAAAGGAACTTTACAAAATATTATATGACACATACAGTGTTTGGTCACTTTTCTCAAACTAATGAGCAGAATTAATAGAGCTTATGTGTGTTTCCTCTGTCTCAACATAATTTTTGTTAAATATATGACCTGATTAATAGAGGCGTGACAACATTAATAAATGTTCTAAAATTATATTTTGCATTTGTCAGATTAATATATATCATTAAAATGTATTCATTCAGCACATGCAGCCTTCCACATATAGCAGTCTCAAGAGGTATTACTCAGAAAAGAGACAAAAACATCCAGTGAGCAGCAGTTGCTGCATGTGAATGGAAACGCCTCCCTAAATAGTCAGGGTGTTTGGAGCTGCCAGAAAGGCTAAAGCAATTAAGCTCTAATTTTGTTCATTTGATCATACAATGTTGATCATGAAATATTGTTTGTCTGCAGCAACAGCTTAGTTGTCCTGAATGGAGATTTCTTCATCTTCAAGTTGGGCTTTGCAGATGGAAAAGAGAACATAAATGATTTACTGTAAATTATGGAGAACATTGATTTGTGTTGATTAACAGTGATCACAAAAAGAAATAAGTACATGTCGTCAATTGTCAGTAATGATCTGATCGACCAATCAGTAGAGTATATGGTGTTTAGGACACTTCAAATAAGGCAATCAACCACAGTCTAAAGCACCCATATGAAAAATGCAACACCACAGTACGTTACAGTACACCCAGTGAAAAACACAACTACAGCAATAGCAGAATGTCAGTGAAAATAAAGTCTTCAGCGGTAATTGTTTCAAATTACCTGTAATAAAACTAGTGATTGCTATATAAATACAAACCATTAACCAGTTATTTTCAACCAGTGATTGTTTCTAAGCAACTGTAGGAATTATGAGACCTTTAAATATTGGACAATGGAAACACAGAGCTATAGTTTTCCAAATGGGACATGTGAAAAATTTGCTGGTTCTAACTGCCAAAACAATAAGGGAAAGATCCACATCTGTTACATTTATATTAAATATATATATAGTCATATTGTATAAATTGCAATGGCCAGTTTATGCCGGGATTCTGCTAAAATGACAACTGATTCATTATTTCCATTCGTCGAAAGTAAACTTCAATAAAGTTCCATGCACATCTTAAACATAATTAAAGATGTAACTACAATCTGCATTGTCACAGAGAATGCTGTGATGAATGATAATACTACTAATAAAAAAAGTATTCCTTCAAATGAGATTTAGTTAGTTAGTTTAGTCATTGATTAAAAAAATTCCTAAATGTGTTTTCACTTTGTCATTATTGGTTATTGAGTGTATCATGAAAGTAAAATGAAATCGACATAATAGTAAAGAGAGGTATTCCCAAAATGACTAATTTACAATACTCTATATAAATTAAATTAAATAATTAA
This sequence comes from Limanda limanda, assembly GCF_963576545.1. NCBI lineage: Eukaryota > Metazoa > Chordata > Actinopteri > Pleuronectiformes > Pleuronectidae > Limanda > Limanda limanda. Next base: position 31,934,859 of record NC_083637.1, on the reverse strand, counting down.
TAAAATATGGTAATGTGATGTTACAAGTTATCTTAAACATTTTTAATATTACAAAATACAAGGAGATAGTAGAGCATTTGAAGATTCAAAATTTGAAAAAAAGATAGATGTGAAAAGCACACTCTGGAGCCTTGAGACCCACCACAATTTAAACATCCATTAATGCTTAATGAAAGCCGTGAAACTGATGAAAATTATTGATTCCATTTTATTAGCTCCTCTGTGGGAAGGTGAGACGGCCTTTTGTTAACTGATTAGATTGCAATAAATAAGTAATTTGATCGGGGGTAAAGACAACTTCCTTATCAAAGGATTCGAAACTGAATAAATGTAGTTTCTTCAGCCTCAAAAAACCTGTTGTGGACTCTCTATCCTTTAATCCTTGCATGTGAATCTTACTATCTTACCAGTGAGGTTACAAGCTTCTTGCAAGGGGCCTTATTGAGCAGTGACATGCAATTGCACAGATGATGCTACTCCGACTGTCTGTTGTGGCCTCTGCTGCTTGACTTGGGTGGCAGGGAAGCAGGTGAGTCTGCCAAATTATTTTTCAGTGTAAAGGCCTGTCCCTGCAAAGTTTTCTAAAAGCATAGCTTTTATATGAGCTTTGGCCTTCATCAATGAGTAAACTGCATTGTAGACTGCTGAAAAGTGAGGTTTTGCAAAACTACATGCGGTTGAAAATGTTCTCAGTATTGCAGTCGTGTAGGTCACTCTTGGTCTTAAAATCCGCCAGTAGGTAACTAGCAGAATATTTGATCTATTAAAACTATGTAGCGCTTAAACCACTTTGCACTGGAACAATAAGCTGAATATTTATAACAATAATACTAATAATAATGTTCAATCCAATTTGAAGCAAACTTTTAACTCTGCTCACAAATAATGTTTATTGTTGAAATCTAGCACTGAGCACATAGAGTCTGACCTCTTGCATTATTATTTGTGATTTTATTTGGTAACGTGTCTAGCCTCTGGCATTATTATTTGTGCTGTTTCCCTAAAGGCTGACCATTTGAAAAGCCCTTTGAAGTCTGACATTAAGAGAGGATAGTCATCATTTAGTTTTATCTAGATTCAGATGTGCATGCAAACACACAAACACGGATGCACGCACACATACAAGGGTTACATTTCATGTCATCTTTCTCAGCCCCACAGAAAATAACCCCCTTAGAAACCAAGGTTAATTTTTGCAGCACACAGTATGCTGTATACAGTATATACATGCACTGCTCTGTGTCTGCTAACATAGGTGAACAAGGATACATAATGCACACATATAAAGATTAAAGAGAGTAAAACTACATATACACGGCTATACACAGCAGGTGGCCAATTAGCAGCAACCTGAGGCGGGACCACCTGCTGGGTTTATAGCTCCTGACCAATTAGAGAGCTTGACTTATAGCAGTAATAATTATAAAAACGCACATTATTGTATAAGCTCTTTTGCACAGGTATATGTATTGTGAGAAACACATTATACACACAAAAAAAGAGGCATAAGCACTGTGGCAAGTGCACAAATAAACATATGCTAATACATACTGCCCCCCATATGTGCTATAATCAGCAATTAGAACCTTGAGCAGGATCAGTTGTATGTCAGTTTGACCAACTGTTGCTGTATCATAGAATAACAAAGTGCTGCGATTAGATGCACTGTATGAATGTGTGTGTGAATGGGTGAATGTAAAACTGTACTGAAAAGCGCTTTGAGTGGTCATCAAGACTAGAAAAGCGCTATATAAATACAAAATCATTTACCATTTGTCAGCATAGATAAACCTGTTCAATACAGACCTTCAAATGGGGATGGGCATGAATATGGTGGACTCAGGCTTTTGTTTGTTTTGAATAATGTGTCCAGTGTATTGTTTAGAATGACTGATATGTAGAAGTACGCCCAGACTTTTCTGGTAAAGGGACACTTTGAAGTCCCTTTACCACTCTGTGATGGCATTAGCGATTTACTTTGGAGCAGCGTGTTGCGGCTGCTCGGTCCTGGGATACCGAATTGACCCAGTGCAGAGGTGGGACAGAGGTGGATGAGAGCTTAGCTGTCGTCTGTGATTGAGAACCAGTCGCACCCTCTATCGGACAACATCACATAACTGGGCAGCTCCTTCAGTGACAGATTGACGACACCTGATGTGTCTGAAGGAGAGGTATTGCAGGTTGTTCCTTTCTACAGCTTTTAGACTTTCACCAGCTCTGCTCCCAGTAGACAACACACACTAATTCTAGGGTTGCACTATAAAATCTACCGAAACTAACTAATTTAATTTTGCCAAACTCATTTCTATCTGTGCAATTCAAAGTCTTTTGTGCGCTGTAAAAATTCTGATAGAACAATTTTTTTAATTCCTTGTGCTCATATTACATGTTTACTTAATTATTACTCTGACTTTAAATTTGATAGTTTGTTATCTGCTTGTGCCAGTCTCTAATCCTTTGCCACCGTTGACTGAATTTCACCAAGCTTTTCCTATTTTCAGAACAGCAGCTACATTAATCTTTTGGCTTTAACTGTCTTAGAGTAGCAGAATTAGAACACTTCGATTATGAGGGACACATATGTCCAGTTTGGGGTAGCAAGAGCCAAGGAAACCACTGGCTCTAACTCCAGTCTAGGTACCAGTGTAGATGGGCAACTGGAGTTACCTGAGATGGTACAGCATGCTCCATTTCTTTCTTTTTATTTAAAGATTTTCCGGGCACTTTGCTTTAATTGATTGGACTGAGTGGGCAGGGAAGAAATGCAGCAAGCGACCAGTTGCAACCAAATCTGCAGTTGAAGCAGGAGAGCTCAAGCCTCCCTGTTGCACCTGTGCTGCCATGTGAACTAGTTGTTTATGCTGACATTTATATAAATAGATCCTTACTAAGCTGGTACTGTAGGTGGGTTGCTGTGGAACTGGAGGACATTCACTAATAAGAGGGTTGGTGGTGTGAGCCATGGTCAACTCATCTAGTCCACAAGGACACTTTGACACTGAATGTGCTATCATGTGTGAATGGGTGATTGAGAGCTAAGCACTATGTATACAAGTACTGTGGGAATGTTGATGTGAAAGTGTTGATGTGACCGGGCTTGTAAACTGCTTTCAAGTTAGTTGAGATTAGAAAACTGCTTATTACTTGATTTATTAGTTAGGATAATATTTGATTAAAATTCTAGGTCTCCTTCAAGACTGGACCTCACCAGAGTGTGAAAAAAAGGGTCAACCTCTAGGCAACAGGGATTTCAAGACAGGCCACAGGTTCAGTAAATTTTGTCATCCTCACAAATTATCAGCAGAGCATAATTTGCCCTGCTGGCAGTAACAAAGAAACAGCCAGGGATGTCACTAAATTCACAATGAACTGCCCTTGAGGGGCTGTGAATATTCAGTTATGTAACAGTTTGATCAGTTTAGAACAGATAGACATTACCAGCTTGAAGGCATTCAGTAGCAAGCCTTCTAACTGACATTATAGTCCGCATTGGTGATGATATTGCATTCAGATAGAGCAAAACAGCATTATAAGGTACATACAAACCCTTTTGGACAGGCTTAAAAGTACACAGTGACAGGTGCAATCAAGTATCTGCCATACTTATCTGCCATATTCTTTTTAGCTAAAGCTGAATCATATTGGAGGGGAAATGATAATTAGTTTTGCTACTGCTCCTGAATGCAGACTGGCTGTTTCCAATGCTAATGTAGCCTTAAGTATAGGGAAAGTTCACCCAGAAATTAGCAATCACTCAATATCTACTCACCCCTTTGTCGATGGAGGGGTGGGTGGACTGTTTGAGTCCACAATAAAACAACAGAAAAAACATACCACGCCTCCATACTGCTCGTTTGGTGTTATTGAAGCCCCGAAATTCATATTTAACTCAGATCAAGGTCATTTCCACTGTGTTTTAAGCCTAAAAGGCCACTAAAGTGGCTAAGCTAGCCAAAAGTTGGTGTAATCATACGTTTACTGAAACAGGTTCTACTAATCCTATCATTGAATAATTTGGTGCCTGCAGTAAAATGGTGGACTTTTCCTTTTGAATTGAAATTGATTCACCCAGGTATTGAATTTGAGATACACTGGTGGATTGGTGCAAGAGGAGCAATATATTTCATAGTAGGAAACTGTTGTGGTGGTGAGAAAGCTGAGTCTGCATACAACCCCCAAATCAGTTTCCAGACACACATGAAGATCCTTGCGTAGAAATCCCCAAATAAGGGGACAGTTTTGGTGGATCAAATATCTGAAAGGGGTGCCGCTACACTCAGACGAAGATCTAGGTTATGTACCCCATCTGGCAAGGGGATCTGATAGTAGCTGACAGCATCTGGGAACTTTGCTGCAACTATGACTTATACAAGCAGCCACCAATGGATTGGTTAATCCTCCCATGTTGTTATTGAAATATTTCTTTAGTTTGAAATTTAAAGATATTCAGTGCATTCTGACACCAAGAATGAAAACTAAAAAGATTCTCACAAAGATTTGGAACACTATTCCTGAGGCTCATATGAACTGGGACTTCTTCTTGTCAGTTGTTGTTTCTGTAGTTGTTTTAATTAAATCTGAAAGATCAGAGTAGCTGTTTTTAACATGTTTAAACCCAGGTGGATAAAAGGCCTAAACAACAAGCGTGTTGTATCTCATGAATGTAACATATCTGACTTCTTCGTGTAAAACATAGCAACCCGAAAAAGAAAAAAGAAGCCTCCAAGGGTAAGACTTGACAACTTCTTGGCACTCCAGTGAGAGGCCCAGGACAAGAAAGTGTGTGTGGGTGAATAAGTGTGTCTGTGTGTGCAGGCCTCATTAAAAGAGCCTTTTGTCAAGGGTGCTGTGTGTCATCCCAGATATTCTTCAGTCAGTTGCACGACTGGGAAGTCAGTCTGTCTATGAGTGCTGTTGACATTTAGCACTGTATCTTTGATTACAAAGTCCGCCCTCTCCTGGACTTTATTTCTTATTTTGTGATTCTAATCATGCTTACCCTTTCTCCTTCTTTCTCTCGTCGTTTCCTCTACAATTGATCGTTTTTACCCTGTCCTCCTACGTTGCAGTTTTCTCTAACCCCTATTCCCTCCGATAAAATGACTCCCCTTAAAGGTACCTTTGTAGTTTCCTCGTAAACCTTACGTTCAATATTACTCACTGAAAAGTATTGTGTTTTTCATCAATGCTAACAAATGTTTTTTTTCATCCTTTGATTGTGCACTCCTGCTTATGTTGGCCTTTAACAGCCACCTGTAGACCAAATGATTAAAACCACAGTGAAACCAAAGGCAAGAAATCTCTATGGAATCACACCGACCCACTTATAGAAAACAGCTCCAATAGTGTAAAAAGAGATCCAAAACTCCACAGAAAACCTTAAGTTGCCGAATGAACATATAATTAATTCCCCAAAAATGCAATATAAGTTTATCATTTCCTCTAAATATCAGTGATACTTTAGTTGCTTTCAAATATGCACTCAACATTACATACTCTCCTGAGATATTCAGAGGTGGGGCTCTGGACATTATCTGTAGTTTTTTTTCCTGCCAACTCCCTTGTAAGAACTAAGGATATTGTGCAGATGAACACATGTGAGAATACAGCATTATCAGCCATTATCCGGATGATTCACTGTGAGCTACTGGGAGTGTTGATGACATTTCTAACACGTGATATCTAAAACTGTGAAAACAAAAAGAATGACAATATCTCAGGATAAAATAAAAGGTGTTATACATGCAGAAGACACAGAGATGTAAACAGATGAAGAGATTTGAGACTTTTTGGTGATATAGGCTGTTGCAGTTGTTGATGTGCTGTAAACAAAAACACACTACAAATGCTGTGCCACCCCTTGCCTGAACGCTCCAGAGATCTTCCTATTGTTTAGAATGCATCCAACAGAGAATCTTCTACTGCGTTTTCATTTGTGAAAGTCAAACTCTGGAGAAGGTCTGGACTCTATTGTCTAAACGCTTTTCGCCGTTCATGTCTGAAAACAGAAACTCAGTCCTCCACATACAAAAATAAAGTATATTCACTCACTAAAGTATTGATCACTCTTTTATGATTAATCAATTAAGACCAGATTTAAAATATGAGCATATTTGTATTCTCTGTGTATAAGACATGCAAGCATAGATCACACATAATGAATTATAAAAGCTATAGTACTACTATATTTAGGTGCTTTAGCAATAGAGGTGCTGTATGGTAAAAATTCCACTGTGTTGTCGCCCTCATCATAAGCACGAGGCTAAGAGTTAAATATGGGAGGTCAGCATCAAGTCTGCCTCTGGGATAACAAGTATTGTGTTTTGCCAAAATTCATAATCGGAAATATATTTTAAGGTTTTTTTAATTCAACGTCTGACAACCAGAGCAAAGCGAGCAAAAATAGTCGTAGAGTACAGCAGTTAGATCAGGGGTGTCCACACTACGGCCTGCTGGCCAACTGCCATCCATTTTTAAATTAAAAAAAAAAAAGTTATAACAATTTTTGAAACTAACAATTTAGTAGCACTTTAATGGCTCTTATAGTACTTTGTAGTTTTGCTTTATTTTTGAAGAAATTGTACTTTCTGGATTTCTTGTTGTTCTGGGTTCGTACCCTCGGGGTTGAATGCGCTTATTGTAAAGGCCGGCGCATGCTTCTGCGACTGCAAATTTTGACGCAGCTGTGTCGACGGACTCGTTTTAGTTTATGGTTCTCCCAGGGTTGCGCGTGTTGCAAAGCAATTCACCGCCAGAACACTAGGCGGAGTAACGTTTTTTGTTGAAGACAGCCTTTGTGTGTGGCAGTCGACGTCCACTGTTTATTTACATCGCCACTGCTGCTTCTCAAAGCCTTTTTCTGGCGGACAAATCCGGTTTTGTATATTCCATGATATTTATGGAATATGATATAACTTGTAAATGATGCAGGGAGACTGTGCCTTCACCGGACATGTCCCAGGAACGGCTGGACCGAAGAACAAGTTCCCAGCTCTTTAAGGTTTTTTTTTAAGGAATTTTTATTTAACGACCCCCTAATTTTTCACTAATTTTAGAGCCTTTTTATAGGGTCCCCCCATGATACCTCTTTTTCGTTTTATGAGATGTTGTATCGGGGAAAATTAAAGAAGAGTACTTCAAATTGCCATGTATTGTTGTACATTACAATATTTTGATGTCTTTTTTATCGGGTATATTATATCGGATCAAATTTACCCGACGTTAGTGATGGTGTAACTAATTTCACGTTAGTGTTCTAGTGTCAAAATAGAAGTGTTGACAATGTTAATGTCCTTGTTGTTTCAGTCACATCCAGTTCTAAATGCAAAGACATTGAGCCTCATTCACCGACCGTTCTTAAAACCTACTTATGCAGTTTTCATTGACATTCAATGTTTTCTCATCTGGGATTTGTTCTTCAGTAAGAACATAATCTATGCAGAGCCCCCTTAGCCTTAAAATGTTCCATCCAAGTGTATCCTGATAATTCTGAAAAACAAGTAAGTAGCTTTTTTTGATGTTGAGATTGGAGAAGGCTCAGGAGATTGTTCAACACACCTAAGTGCGCAATGCACCCAGGCCTTCTGTTTTCTGAAGGAAAACCTGACCTGAGCTCAATGCAATGTAGCTGCACAGAGTTTTTGTTACTCTGTCCCTGACAGTTATCGCTTGTTTTCACTAAGACATCCTTGCCTCCTTAAATATCTTCTCCAGTGTGATTTCTGTGTGTGCATACGGTACAGCTTTCTCCTAACTATTTATTGGCATTGGCTATACTAATTGGAATTTAGGAAGACATGTTGACAAATCGAATGAAGATATTGGAAAATTAGACCCATTGATAGTAAAAGCCAAAAGGTGTAAGCTCTCAAAAGGTTGTATACCTTGCCCCTCTCTGTTGTTTATTTGTTTGTCAGCAGGATTACACAAAAACTACTGAGCTAATTTCCACTAAATTTAAGGCTCCAGTATGCTACTCCGAATCCGTTACAGACGGACGGATACGAAGGACTCTTTTTCATTTATGCTTCTACGAGGCTGGGGTGCTGAAACCGCCAGAACAGTAGGTGGTGCAACGGAAGACGAGCTTAGAGAAGCCTACCTCATGAGTTCTCAGAAGAAGTCCACGTTGTTTATTTACCTCCTCCCGGCTTCCGCACACACAGTGTACAATGGCAACTAAATAAAATAAAGTGACACCCAGCGGGTCAAAATGCTGATGTTATGTAAGCGCAGCGTTTCCCCGGTCTTGTTTCCAAACTGCGTTGCTATTTCCACAGCTTGAAGCTACACGGAGGCAGCTAGCTTCCCCCCAGCTTTATAACTAGAGATGAGCCGGATACTCGGCTGAAACGAGTATCCGGTACGGATAAAGCACTTTTGCCGAGCACGAGTATTATACGAGTAATACGAGTCAATATCTGTGCTCGGACTGAATGAAAATCCTCACACAGCGTCACAGCGCTCCTCCCCTTCACACACCGCTCTGCTCACTCACTCACAGAACAGCTCTCAGTCACTCAGGTTCGCGGGTCTTTTCCGTTAACGTTTAGGGTTTCTTCAGCTTGAAGTTTGTTTTTATTTCAGTTTGTACTTACTTATTAACCAGTAGAGTTCGGTTAAACGTGGGTTCGTTCAGACGTGGTGCCTGTCTCTGCCTGTCGGAGATTTTTTTTTTTTTTCGCTGCATCGCTCTTGTTCACATGAATGTGATTATACCGTGTTTGTTTTAATTATCCTCATCCGAAGCAGGAGAGACCCGCGTCTCCTGTCAATCTTGTCCCCGGGAAATAGCAAACAGCATCGGACTATTTGATCCGTAGAACACAGTCTCCCCGCCCCCCTCTCTCTCTCTGTCTCTCTCTTACTCACTCATACACACACTCACACACACACACACACACACCTGGTGTGGAAATAAATTTAAAAAAAATAAAAAAATGTTAAAGTTAAAAAAGAAAGTTATGTTGAGTATGAAAACACTTGTTATTACATTTCACTTCATAATTGCAACAGCATGTGTTGTATTAATTGTTGCAAAACTTATTCTGTAAATAGTTTGTTTGCTATTGTGATCAAAATCATTGATCTGAAGCTCAATGCTGATGCTGTCCTGTAATAGTTTTCTAATCAGCAATAAATATAACAATTTCTGATCAACCCATGCTTAAAATAACATACTGGTTAAAGCCCCGCCCGTTTCAAGACAACCCGGCCTACTTCCGGGTTAAAGCACACCCACTTTCGGGTTAGGCCCCGCCCACTCAGAGTACGGATACGGATACAGATAATTCATATGGTTAACAGATACAGATAATGCTGTACTCGCTCATCCCTAGTTATAACCATATGTGACCGTACACACATGCTGTCAGTGCTCTCACCAGCCACCGTCAGCCTGACAACTCCGCTGGCTTAACACACTTGTCACATTAATCGTAAAATCGTAGTTGTGTTTGGGTTTATTGTGATAAAGGGAAGGAAACAGGAAGTTTGAGGTCCGGAAATGCAAGGGCTGTCCCTAGGCTCTCCGAAATGCCCACGAATGGTTAGAAAAATCAGAGGTGCACGAAAAGCTCTCCGAGGCGCTTGGAGAGGGCGTTCCTCTGCCCGTTTCTGTCCGTGTCAGTCAAAACGGAGAAGCATATATCGGCCTTTAGTCGACGGATGGGCCAAGAAACAATATGACACTGGATTTTCTTTTTCACTTTCTTCTTCACCATTGTGAGATTTTCATTGTGACGTTCTGTGTCTTAACCAAGTTCCCTGGAAATAAAGCATAGTCCAACTTGATTGAATTTAAGGGGGCTGTTTGGCCTGGGTGATGGAGCACCACTGCTGAATGCCAATGTAGTATTCAATGTTTCTATCAGCTGGTAAGAAATAAATGTTTAAGTTTTTTAGAAAACCCTGAAGTTATAGGAGGCTGCTTTCAAACAATGCTGACATTTTTTTTAAACGACTTAATAACACATAATGAATTATAAAAGCTATAGTACTGCTATATTTAGGTGCTTTAGCAATAGAGGTGCTGTATGGTAAAAATTCCACTGTGTTGTCGCCCTCATCATAAGCACGAGGCTAAGAGTTAAATATGGGAGGTCAGCATCAAGTCTGCCTATGGGATAACAAGTATGAGCTACTCACTTACATGCATCCTCCCAAACATCCACATGTAACATTGTCATTGTGAGCATATTTACCATGGTCATGGGGGTTATGTTTTCGCTTGTCCTATGTTTATTTGTCAGTAGGATAATACAACAGCTATTAAACAGACTTCCACAACACTTGGTGGTAGAATACCAAATAAAACCCAATGAATTATGGCAGATCCCAGACTTTTATTTCACATTGCAAGATTGCAAGACGTTCTGGAAAAAAGGCATATTAAGAGGACTGATATCTATGAGTGTGTGCTTTATGGTACAGCTTGAGTAATTCAAGGGCACTGTCAGGTCTTGATGGAAGTATGCACTCTAAAGACTCTACAGATTGGAACATTATGTTGAGCTATAACCCAAATGTGTATCTGCTATTATACATTAGCAGTTGTTGACAAGAGCTAAAGATAGATACATTTGCCACATAATGTATTGTGATTGGACCTGTTGACCTCCTTGACATGTAAGCACTGCGTCATTTCCACTGGAGACATAAAGTGATACAGAAGACCAGCTGTCCTGTGCCCTGCTGCTGGCTAGTATACCTGGTATTTTAATAAAGCATATACCAGAAACCACTGTTCATATGATCGCTTGGCTCTGTACAGAGAATTATTTTGATATAATCAGTGTCCTTTTCTGTGTGTGTGAGTGGTGTCTTCCTTTGTTCAAATTGCACCTTGGTCCCTGCCATTCCAACATGAGTCCTAAGCCCTCAGATGAAATGCAGCCTAGCATGTCTCGCAGACACACACACTCATACACATAATCACACAGAGGGTCTTCCTAGTATGCACCCCTGCATAATGAAACACAGATACACTTTCATACATACAACCAGAGAAACAAAGTGTCTATACCACACACACACACACACAAACACACACACACACCACAGAAACAGGTAGCCTGCCTGCCTCCCATGCCAAGTAGAGGATTACAGTGCAAATCAGAGGCTTACCTGGAGTGACTGTAATGTAAAAACAATCCACCATGATGGCCATCTTGATACACACTAGGAGGGTGGGTCAACATTTCGATGTTTGAGTAACATGGACACAACAGCTGCAAAGATGTGTATCTAGATTGGTTATTTAGCCTTTTTCATCTCTACAATCAATATACGGTAACTAGTGCAGTATGAACTCGTAATCTATTGAATTTAAGATTTTGAGAGCTTTTAAGCTGATTTGACTTTCTGTCATTGTAATGTCTGTATTTATATACTGTAGCTCTTTTCTAGTCTGTATTTATATAGCTGTTTTCTAGTCTTGATGACTATTGTACTCAAAGCGCTTTACAGTACAGTTGCCATTCACTCATTCACACACATTAGTACAGTGCATCTTTTAACAGCACGCTTTTTCTTTGCGCTTTACAATCTATTTCTGTTCCTGTGATGGCAAGACTTATGCTTCATCTTGACCCTTAAAAGGCTAACTGCTTAACAGAAGTTAGTAGCAATTAAATGTAGGTGGACTAGTGTAGTGTTACTGACAATGGTATGTCACAGAAGTGAGGCAGACCAGTGTGTTACAATGGTGCAACATTTGTCATTTCATCCTATGGCTTAAAAGATAGCAGTGGTGAGTAAATTAGCTAATCACACTGACACTTTTCTGTTGTCAAAGCTATGTTTGACAGCAGTTGTTGACGGTGGAGTATGTGAGAGCAGTTCTGAAGTCAGAACACATGAGAGCAGTGGGAGCAATGGGTCTATGAACACAAGATACCTGATCTCAGAACAGTACAAGCGATGCCAGCATCAGCTCGAAAAGCACTCTGCCAGTCCCCAAAGCAGGTTAGATGTGCATATGTGCAGAACTCCAGAACAACTTGCTCTCCCCTCTGCTTGACAAGACCCAGCCTTTGTCAACAAGGCATGGTCAAAGCCAGAAAAAAATATTGGATGCAGTGGCTGGAAGTAAGGCTAGCTTCTCGAGACAATAAGATTCTGCTGCCACAAGAGGGCCCTAATTAAAAAATAATGCAAACACGGAACATAAGATAATTTATGAGATACAGAGATGTTCTTGGATAAGATGTAAGGAATGACATTGCATTCACTTACGTATCATGTAATTGATGTATATTTCTAGATCAGGTCCTTTACTGCTTGACTTGCTCACCGTAACGGCACGCCACTATTGAAGATCAACATTTCAAAGGCCAATCTAGCATAGATACATACACACTATATATATACATTCACACACACACACACACATTATGCCACTTGTCCATCCAGTTTAACTTATGTAGAAAGTAGCTGTTGAGTGTAAACTGACGTTTCAACGAATAATAAAGCAATGATGGTTGTTTTCTGAGAAAGGAATTCATGTTTCTAATGTTATTTTAAGATCCTAAAGTTTTGACTATCTGCAACTCTTCTTTAAAAAGAATGCAATGTTAAGTATCCTATAGAATAGTATTCAAGATGATCATTCTATTTATATACATAGGCCTAGTTAATTTTAAAGTGTGCAGATAAATGAAAACATGCTTAAAATGTTAAAAATAAATAAAAAACAACATAATTATATACAGGGGAACATTATGTGAACATGATGTGAAAGTCAATGTAGGTTAAAATTTAGAGATGCAAGTTTGAGAAAATACTTGCTGGCACTGATGTTCTTACTATGCAGGGTCTGGCCACATATGTTAAACTTTTATACCCCATTTTCCTGGTCTTCCACCAGGGCAGTGAATCTCCACCCTTGCGAAGACAGACTCTCTCAAATAGCCCCTAATCTCCACTAAGGCATCATAGGTGGTATTTTGATTGGTGACTGCTCAGCCTCTCTATCATCAAAGTCCTCCCAAAACAAAGGTTGCACTGAGGGACGGTCAGCTGGACTGGCAGTCTCTCCCAGTGGTAAATCCAGCTCCCCACGGGACATCTCCCTCATGGCTCTGACTACAGTTTCTGAGGCTTCATCTGCTGCCAGTGAATCATTAAAGCCCTGCTGCTTTAACTGGGGGTCACGCAGGGTTTGCCCGGCCAACAGACATATTCCACACTGTGGAATTTGGGCCGATGTCTTAAGACAGTAACCTCATCACTTCCAGATCTGGGCTATGATCCAACACACCTGAAGAGCAAAACAACTGAACAGACCACACATTCTGATATGAAACATTGAGAAAACAATGACAACAATTTGTCAGTGACATATTTGGGAGACATGACCGGCAAAAAAAAAACATTTCAAACCCTATATCTACCTTAATTAGGATTCCGAAACACATGGAATTTTGTTTGAATATTGGTTTCTCAAGATTGGTTTCTCATGGTGAATGACCCATTCACCATGAAAATTTTCATTTATATCTGTGACAGTGCAGCCAAAATCATTTATGATTTGACACGCAGTGACCTAAAAATATCAACCATGAATAAGATGTATATTATGGGGAAATATATTGATCATTTATATTCTATTTGAGGGAGCTCCATTTTATCATAGAGTTTAACCAGATACATGACAAAACAACAGTGGCTCTATATGAGGCTTCGTCTTACAATTATAGCCAACAATATAATGACTGACAGGGGACCTCAAGTGCAGGACGCAACACAGGTTCAGGTTCTAGAAAGGTCTTTCCTAAAGTAATGGTTTGGTACAGTCGAGGCAAACAAAGGTATCTAAAAACAAGACGACATAAAATAGTAGTCTAATACAAACAGGGAATAGCGGATTGCTGACATAAACATTGACAAGACAAACTGGCATAGAGTGACAGGGGAGAGTGAGGGGAGGGCCCAGACTAAATACTCTCTAGTTGAGGGCTCTAACAGGACATAGGAGAATGCATTGGGGGTGAAGCAGGTAATCAAAGTGGTGGGAAAGGAAACAAGTGCAGGAAGTGAGGAGATGAGTCTACAAAATAAACAGGAAATGAATTAAAAAAAAACGACTACTTAAGATGTTGTTACAACAAAATCTAAAAGGAAATTAGACTTAACTTTATTGTAAAATCACTTTTCTTTTCATTCTATCACTTTACAACACTCTTGTCTGATTTTGTTGTTGAAAAGAAGAGATAGTGATGGGAACAAGCGTAAAAGAGTGACAGTGCAAGGGAGAACATTAGGCATTGTCACATGGTGTGTGTGTTTGAGAGAGAGAGAGAGAGAGAGAGAATGTTTATGACAGTATTGTGCCACCTACCGCTGTGATGCTGCATTTTAAACAGAAATGTTATCAATAAGTAATGACAATAGCAGCAAAGGGTATAATGAACACACACACATACACAAACTCACACACAAACATACTAAAGCTGTCAGATGCACCGTGTAGAGTGCTTGTTAGAACCAGGCAACTTGTTACTCTTTAGAAAGACGTGAATTATATTCGTTCCAAGTCATACTGACTGGTTTTGTTATTTTCACTTTACATTAACACTTACAGTTTAGTGCAGTGTAATTGTTTGCCGTGATAATTAAATGCCAGTATGATAATAAATGACAATTTCAAACCATACAAACTGTAATGTTGTACTGTATTTAATAGGTTTACTTTAAAAAATATGATCTGCAGTAAACTGTAAGTGTAAATAACAAAACCAGTCATTATGATCTTCCTATACTAAAAACACAAAGCGTTCATTTCTCCGGGAGACAGTGAACGCCCCTCGCTCCAGCGCTCCTCTACTGAGCCAATGCAGGTCACATGATAAATGATCCAAAGACTCATACCCGAAGACCCAGTAGGGAAGTGAACAAATCATTTCTGCTTCCTTGACTGAGCCTATGGAACAGTCCCGTTGCACAGCCCCCCCCCCCCGTTGAAATGAACGAGTGACTCGAAAAAAGATTCGTTCCTTTTACTGAACGAGATTCAAAGAACCGGGTCGGTAAAAAGATCCGAACTTCCCATCACTACTCCTCAAGCAGGCCATCTTAGTCTGGTGGATCTTCAGACCTCTCAGGTTTTTGCAGACCTTGCCAAAGAAACAGACTGCGTTAGTAGTCATTTGTCCATTTATATGGGTCGTTGCCAATAGGTCCTTTCGATTGGGATGCTCAGCCCCCCTCGGGTATCCATGGGGTTACTTTCCAGAAGGGTTTTTCATAGCTTGCTTGGGTGCTCCCTCACAGGAGCTGCAAATTGGGGTGCTAGCCCTTGCTAACCCGGTTGTCGTCTTTCTGTGCTGTCTGCTGTCTCTTCAGCAGTCAACATTCTGTTCATGGACATCATCCAGTATTCCCTTGAGGTCACTGGCTTGGCCAGATATGATAGTTCTACAAAACATCTCCTGGTGCTGCTTGGAAACATTCTCATTGATGAACCGGAGGTCATAGGGTGTTGCAGGTCTTTATTATCAGACACCATCACCTGGTCAACCTTGTCGGGGTCGATCAGTCTCTGACTTGTGTCCAAGTGGCTACACCACAGATCCCTCCTCTGGATCCACAACCATCGTGAAGTCATAGAATCATTGAGTATCAAATCCATTTGAATCAAAGCAAATATAAAAGACATGCCCTAACTGACTTGATGAGTCACATGTGTTTGTCCTGTGATTTATTTCATTGCTGCTGATACATTTCTTAATTAATTACATCCACATGGGTAATTAAGGTATTGCAATAAAAAAATTATTTTACTTACTTTTTCCCTACTCTGTAGACAATACAGGTATTCCATTTGGAGTGTATGATGTTCTTTTGTTTTGGACATATGCCAGTCCAATTAGGCCACAAAAAATACATGATATATATATATATATATATACATATTTATATATAATGAGGTCCTTCAGTTATTCGTAATGTATTTATCACCTAAAGTATTTGAACCCAAATAGGTTTTAGATGAATTCATAGGAACATCAAAAGTTCTCACATACAGATCCTAGTATTCTGAAACCTATTCATAAACCAGTCTTAAACAGGAAGAGATAACTTTGAAATGTGAATGAATGGTTGTAATATACTGTTTACAATATACTCGGTATTTCCTATGAGTCGAGAAATATATTGGTAGTGGCAGGGGTGTTGAATTGTCTATCAAGACATTTTATATTAATCCTGAATGCTACAACTGTGACACATTGCATTGAATTTATTATCCTGAAATTGAATGTGGATCAAACAGTACCATTGAGGTAGAAAATACCTCTTAGGCCTGACACGGCCACATAGCTTAACTGGAGAACCTTATCGCTCATTATGGTCACTCGGAAACAATCCTATGTGACTTTAATCTTGATTGATTGAACACGTCAAGGAATTGTTCATCCATTTGAAATGTCTTACCAGATTACTTGCATTTACTTGCTGCCCAATCGAAAATAATTAGATCGACATTAATATATCTTAGCTCAACTAACAATATTATTAAAGTGCATTCCAGAGGCGCTTTTGATCTTGGAATATGTAATCACTGCATAGTAAGGTATACTCATTATATGGGGCGGCTGTGGCTGAGGGGTATACTGGTCATCCTCCAACCAGCCTTAACTTCACCTTGACTTCCAAACCCAGGATCAGACTGAACCTGGTTTTACCAGACCGGACCATACAAGCCTACACTTTTAGGAACATTATTTTGCCGGCTTGCTTCTGTGTATTGTTGACATAGCTAATGCTTCTAGCAGCTTTGTAATCTCCAAACATTTTTATCTTTGTAGCAGTGTCATACACCTTCAAAAGTCTTACCTGGGGAGTAGGCTCTTGCAATTAATAGTGCCCCACTCCATCTGCCATTCAGACTCCTTAGGCTGCACAATACCATCAACCCCTGAACAACCACACACACATTTAAGACCATCATTATGGTCTACTGGGCTCATAATAGCTCTTTGAACATTACCTTTAAGGTATATAAGAAGGCTAAGAGCAGGGTAACCATTGTGTTGCCAAATGAAAAAAAAATGATTTAAAAGGCTTCCCAGTGTTTTCTTGAAGGTCTTAATACAAAGACTGAAGCTATAAATAAGGGGCAAAACAGATGGGGTTTTTTCACACCAGGGTTGAGTCCTAGAGCCTTGTTGTCTTGGTCAGAATGTGGAGAATTTTGTCAAAGAATGACTGATATTTATCCCAATATTTATTGTTTGTTTTGTTATGTGTATTCTGTGCAAGCACACTGAGAGCCACTTCACCATGTCAAATTCCTTGTTTGTGTAAATTTACTTGGCCAATAAAACCTGATTCTGAAATGCATAAGTGAGTCATGTTGTTGCACTATGACATGTCATTTCATTACCATGAAGCACAAACACTTGTTTTTGTAAGAAGGGTCCACAGTTTAATGGTAGATCCTCAAAGATAGGTGACTGATTATAAGCTGAGTGTTTGATGAAGTTATATCATTGGTCGGCTAAGTGCCCAGTACTTACTGAAGTTGCACAATTTGTTGTCTAGCTAAGTGTTTTCCAGCTTCCCCATTGGCCATTGGTCTTTCATAATGGATAGCAGTGATTTGATCAGCAGGGCATTTACAGGCAGTGTTGCAAACTGCCTGTGCATCTGTCGCCAGCCATTTCAAAACTCTATTGTGACTTCTTTTTATCTTCAAAAAAGCACATATTAACAAATCTAGCATGTTATTTTACAGTAGCCAGCACTGGCCAAACTAAACACCTTTTGAGTATGTATGACAACTGAAAGCTACCACAGGTTCTCTTTGATGTTTGGAAGGAGAAGGTGAGGTGAGGGGTACTCGGCTGCAACATGCAACGTCACTACTGGATCTCGTCACTAAATTCTACACACTGAACCTTTAAGCCAACTGTAGCTTGGCTGAACACTTCAAGTGGCCTAAGACTTGGTATGTCATAGCTGGATCTGAATCATTTTCTCAACAATAACAAATTTAATAGCATTTTAGGCTAAAGAAATATAATTTTCCTGTTATCAGGTTAGAGCAGACACACTGCTCTGTGAGCCACGCATCTCATGCATGTGAGTCGTGCTGCTATTCCAGAGAGTTGAGGTCTTGCCTTTTCTTTTTTTACCTGCTGTACACAGCTCACAACAAAATAAAACAGTGCAAATCATCTTTCACCAAAGCTTCAAATTTCCTTTACAGTACAAGTACTCCAGTGTCTCTGTTGACTAAATCCAATCAAAGGTTTTTGTTGCCAAATTTTCACAGCATGAGTTGACTTTTGTTCGATTAAAAAAAGTCGTACCAGAAACTTCATGTTGCAGCTCTGCTGCAGGCACACAGCAGACACGCTACCAGTGTCAATATGACAGTAAGATAAGTTCCCCAAGTGAAAGGAGGGTAGTGCACTGCAGAGAAAAGATTGATATACAAAAAACACAATGAGATTTGCAATTAAGGACAGAAGCAGGGGATTAAGCAGGTGCAAATAAATCCAAATCAAATAAAAAATTAAATCCATATGTGTTTATGGCAGTGCAGAGTCTCAAATGAAAGAACCATTAGCAACCTGATAGTAAGTAATTCTCCTTTAGGTGAATGGCCGGCTGTGGCTGCGGTCGTAAGAGATTTCGTCCTCCAACAAGAAGGTCGGCAGTTTGATCCCCAGTCTTCCCCATCTGCATGCAGAGTGTCCTTGGGCAAGAACCCAGAATTAAAGATCGATAGTGATGGAACAGCCTAATCAGCATAAACCATTATGTGTTGAGAAAAGCACATTTTTATGTCACTGTTGAAAGAACTAGTAACTAAAGGGAAATTGAGTTGCTGCTTGGGTAACTCCAGTATGCATGTTTAAGGTGTTCTTAGGCAAAATACTGATTCCCCAAATGTCTGTTAAGGGGTCTGTGTAAAATACAAAATTATTGCTGTTCATTTAACACAGTATTTAACTTTATAAATAAGGCTAATATTGGAAAGGCTAACCAGGCTGTTTTTACATTTTCAAAGAAGGTATGGATTCCAAAAAGTGCATTTAATGAAGAGTTAAAGAATTTGGTAGAATTGATCACAAACAAAAATAAAACATTAAAAGACTTTCAAAAATAATGCAAATTATGTTTTTCCTTGTCTTGTCAACATTTTTACCTAGTTTTCTTTTTAAATTATCCTTATTCTACCCTCAGACTTTTAAATGTGTTGAAATGACAGAATAAATAGTGAGAAAAACTTGCATAGTCATCACCTTGGCAAAATATGACAAAATAACATTTTAACATTTCAAACATAATGATACATCAAAACACAGAATGATAACTGTTGAGTTTTAAAGGGAAAACTGTGATAATTGAACAGATGGCTACAAATCACCTATCTTTGTGGGACTGATACAAAACTGTTTTGGCGTACGTTGCAATGAGGTTTAGAATATTGCAGTTACAATAACAATGCAAGGTGGGGGCCTTTTAACAACAGCAAGTGCTGATTTTGAGAACCACTGACATATCACAATGTCTTTTTTTGAATTTTTGCATCTTTGGCTAAATGCCCAGTACTTGGTATGAGGACGTTTCAGAAGTTATGCTAATTCTGCAGCCTGTGCTGTATAGTGACTTTGGATGAAAGTATTTTTGATAACAGGCCTACTGTGCCTGTGAAGTAGACTAGTTAGCAGTTAGCCAGCATACTGGCTCAGTGTGTTTCCAGTTACCATAACCTGCTAGCTCAGTATGTCTCCTTCAACACCTTGACTCTGTGCTAATTGGGACAAACCCCCCATGGTGTAACCCTCAAGGGAAGCCGTTCTGGTGCCTGCGTGTGTGTGTGCGTGTTAATCACAACATGAGGAAGGAACAGAGAAGCGATGCTGCTAGCATCGACAATCCTCACATTGAGCATTTCTCTCCATTTTCATATCCGATTGCATTTCCCAGTCGTGATGTTACACCAGGTATAGGGCATGCAAGGATTTGGTCATGTACAACAAAGGTTACTTGACCCAGATAAAAAAGTTCCTTACTGCAGTTTCTGTGTGTGTTCCCAAGGAAGCGTCCCACAGTTTTTCAACCCCTATGCCAAGCAATGCTGTGGTTTTCATGTGTACATGTGAGTGTGAATGTGTGTGCTGCATCATTTATTAATGTTGTTGCATCCTTGAACCAGTTTCTTCACAGAAGTAGATGTCATGCTGGGTAATGCACCGACACACCCTCCCATGTCCTTGGCAATGGTAGTTCAATACTTCTCCTTCTCCTCTCTGCACTCATTTCAACCTATTTAGAGTTGTTTATCATTTAATATAAGACTTAGCACTGAATGAAAGCTAAGTGGTACTTTTCTTATTTACTAGTGAGGAGGCACTTTGATTTGTTAGTTTCTCAAAAAGAAGAAATAATCCAGGTATTCATAATGTATGTATGGTGTGTAATCGGCTATTATAGGTACATTATTGACTGTCAAAAGCCAAAACATCAAATAATATGTTAGAACTGTTAAATAATCACCAAATGATGATGGCATGTTATATTCATGTTAGAAACATCTATTTTAATTTCTGTACATAAAATATACATATTTTCTGATATCCCTTGTCTGTTAGTTAGTACACCCCATTTTGTGATTTAAAAAAAGCAGTGGAATATTTGGTTGCTTTTGGTCAGAAGTCATGTTAAAAGTTAAATGATATGGCTTGTTTATTTAAGGCTTTGTAAAAGAAGCATGATTTAAAATTCTATTCTGAATTTTACAGGGACCCAATGCAGAAAAACCAAGACATATTTTATGGTCTTCTTGTCAGAAATTGTCCTGCAGAATTTGATGAATTGGAGGCTTTTCATAGACTCACTGGCCAGTTGAGAAGTAACAAATGCATGGGCTTGTTTCTAAGCATTGTTATGAGACAGTTTCCAAATTTCAATTATTGCGCAGGCTCCACGGTTCCTCACAGTAGAGCTGGGGGCCAAGCTAATGCTTCCCCCGGGGGGTTTTGGGCCAAATACAATGACTTGAGTTTTGTCTGAATTTAGAATCCAAGTCATCCAGGCTTAAATGTATTTCAGGCATTCCTGATGTCTAACAAAGTGATTTGATTCATCTGACTTCATTGATAAGTCCAGCTGGCAGCAGTCTCATCATGTACAGACCAAAACTAGGAATGGAGATAAAAACACTCCAACAGTAAACTACCATCATTAACTTATATTTCAGAATGTATGTGGGAGCATCCAAAATCTTGCTTGTGGCCAATATACATATAATCATAACAGAGTGGGAGCATGAAGTGCTGAGTTATAATTGAGCAGCAGGTTTTGTTAGAGATATTGCACATTGACATATATATACACACATTTTAAGAAAAGAACATAAATCACCTCTGTATATTTGACCTCTAGATTAACAATATAACTATTCTAATCTCAAGCCTGTACAAAGAAATCACTCATTGACTCTTATTAAAAGGGCTAATATAGTAAAAAGGTGAGTATGCTACAGGTGCTGTGACATTTTTAATTGTAGAAATAAATGTGTTTTCATTAGTTGAAATAAATTTTGAATTTATTCTTTGACTTCTTTAAAAATGCAGATTATCATCTCTATCTCTGTGTTGTCTTGATTGTCCAAATGCTCTCTTAAAGATTTAAAATCTGAGTAACCACAGCAAAAACTGAAGCATAATCATCTGTTTTCCCTGGAGAAACCGTACATATCCAGCTGTTGGTCAGCAGGCTTAATATTTTTTTTCACTCCAATATGGTCAGCCTTTGTAGTAGTGCTTGTGATTGAAATAAGTCTTTCAGCAAGTGCTGACCCTCTCCCTTCCCCAAAATTATTTAAATGTAGTCCTCAGCACTTGAAATAATGAGAAAAATCTTAACATTACAACATTCTGGATATTAATAGCACCATTTAAAATTTTGTATATATGCTCCCCTCACTCAACAAAAAGGTTGCTCATATTCTTCACTCCCTCTAGCAATAACGTCCAGTGAAGGAGTTATTAAGGAGCAGTGTAACTTTCCTTATTGGTTGGATTGTGGATGGAAGTGTTTGATGGGTAAATTAGGAGCTGTGGGGGCTGGAGACTCCACAGCCTTGAATCTCAGCGCCACGCCAATGCCGAACAATCTGTAATTGGCACCAAATAGAGACACCCAAGTGTCACCCATAAGGAGAGCCAGGGAATGAGAGGAATAGAAGAATCTCAATTATGAGATGGCAAGACCAGTGAGGGATCTATTACTGTGACAAATATGAATCCAATCATTTTCTTCTCTGTCATTCCTTTCCTTTACATCTGTTTGTCCTACTTTTCTCCAAATGTCTTTACTTTCCTATATATAAATTTGTCTTCCAATAAAATCCCCCTTCTTTCAGGGCTCTCTTTCCATAGTTCTTACTTAATTATTCTACAAACTATCAATTTACATACACTAGAAGTTTTCCATTCATGTTTTTTTCTTTTTTCCTTAATGTTTATATCTCTCCAGTTCTATCATTCTAGTGTTCTTAATATGTCTTAATATACCTTTGCTTGGGATTTTTCTTTTTTTTTTAATCAGTCAAAGTTCAAGGTCACAGCATGAGATCTACGTTTTAGGATAATAAAAATACGTTAGAATACACATATACATTCGGAAACAATTCAGTGTAAAGAGAGGAACACGACAAACCAAAGGAAGTACATACATTTCAAAGCAGAGGGTTGCACCATATATAACTGCTTCTGTGACCCTGAGTTGGCAGAACCGATGAGGCAAAAAAAAAACGCAGCAAGATCAAATGTTTAAGTAGCAAATTCACAAAACTGAGCCAGAGAACATTGCACCATTGAGCTGGTGGAGCAATCCAGTGAAGGGTGACTGCAAGGACTTAAGCTTAAAGTACTGGCGTTAATGGGTAGATGAGATGTAGGGTAGTCCACTTGAGTGCAGCTTAGCAGAAATTAGAGAGAGAAGCCACGCCCACCAAAACACACAAACACAGAGGCACAAGGGAAACAGTCAGTAGACATATTCTTAAAACAGTGAGGATGCCTTGACAGTCAGCACTGACAGACAAGCTTCAACTTCTCTTTTAAGTAGTGGAGGAAACATCAAGGCAAGGTCAGGGTGGTAAGGATAAAGTAGATACTTGCTTCGGCCAACATGTTCACAAATAGGCATTAAGGGAATAAACAGTGTGATAAGTTTCAAATACCCCTACAGAGGGTTTTTTCATATATTTCATATTACAGTCTGAATTTGTCAGTTGAGCTCATTTCAGTTTTGACTGAGAACCGGTTTTTTTTAACTGGTGAGATTTAACAAGATACTGCAGCAGGATACAATCTGTGGTTTTCCTGGCTCTGTGATACTTAGAAAACATCCCATGGGAATAGAGATTGTAAGAAAGACAAAATGCCCTGGTCTTGTTAAAGCTACCATGAGATGGATTTTGGTACTTCAACAACAAATGTATCAAAACTTCTAATAAAAGAAGTGTCAGATATGTGACCTTGCAACAGAAAAACACTCTTACTGATTCAGCCGTTAACCACAGGTTTCATCAACGCAATCAGGACTCACATCTGAAGGATTATAATGAATGTACCAATTGTTTTGCAAAGTTAAGTATTATCCTATAATTTGTTTAAATTTCAATTATTGCAGACTTTATGTTCCGTATGAAAGATAACATACTGGAGCTAAAGTGCATTTGAAGAGGTCAAACAATGCTCAATGCTCTAGCTGTGTTTTTTCTTTCTTTTTGGTAGGATTCCACCTTTAAACCTAAACTAGTTGTAATGGGCAAGTGTATTTTTAAGCATTCTGCTAACACCTTGCAGCACACCAGGGGTGATGGCTACATGCAGCCGCAGCCATGTGCGCGTGTGTGTGTGTGAGCACTCAGTACTCCAAAACCCCCCCCACGGTGTTTTGCCGTAGGTGTGCAGATGAAAGGGCTGCCAGGGAGTGTGTATGGACACACAAACGCACACACACGCATACAGAGACAGAATGTTTGAAGTGGCCCCCAGCAGCTGAGCTGAGTAGTGGTCTTCTTCAGTTTGACATCTGGCTAAAAATCGTCCTGAGATTGGCACATACAGGCTTGTGCTTGCTCCCTCGTTCTCTCCCCCTCTCTCCCTGTATCACCATGTATGAATCCCACCAATGTTACACAACCACAGCCCTGATTGGCTATGAACTGTAGTGATGTCACCAAATTGAGCTGTTCCTGAGTAAAACAGGCCTCACACAGCCTGTTGTATGTGGGTGTGTGAGAGCTTGTTTTGGACTTTGTGTAGAGTATGGTTTTGAACCTGTATCCAAACACCACCCAGTGATGTAATTTCATCTGGAAATGAGATGTACATGTTCACCTTAAAATTTCAAAACCCATTTTTCTAAACTATAAGGGCGGTCTGACAGTGCACAACACCGTCAAGGCTAATGCATGATCTAGCCATGTCATGACAGAGTTTCCCATTAATCATCGACTGTGGCAGTCTGTCAAATAGTAATTTGCGCTTGCTGCATTGAACCGTATGCAGTGCTATTTGCTGCTTTATTTGGTGTGTGTGCAGACTGTCCACGTAAGACAGCCAGACCTATCAGTTTCAGCTGCAGTTGTGAGTATGGTGGCATGCATGCAGTTCTCTGTCTCATGCCAGAACGTCTCTTTCATTCTTTAATCTGTGTACCTGTCAGTTGAAATATGTTGTGCTTGAGAACAATGTTGGTGGTTGTGCACAATTCTGGGGAAAACGCGGCAGAGAAATTAAAATTAAATTCCTGGATCTGCCCATTTATTTCGGTTCACATTAAATTTGAATGGTATCTTTCCTGACCCATACCGCATGGTTCCACCAAGTTTTGAAATTATCCTTCCAGTAGTTTTTGCATAATTCTGGAAAGTAGACAGACAAACAAAGGAAAACTGTGGTAATTAGGTAATTATTTGATTTAGAAATTTTGAAATTGTGATTTTAAAATAAAACAATTAAAGATTTTAGGAATTAAATTAATCTCTGACAAATAAATATTGATGTCCGTTGTGCATTTACCATCACTTCATTACTACATTTGCGTTTCCCCTTAAACTCGTCAAAAAGCAAACGTTTTAGATTAACAGGCCATTTTTTACATCTACATACTGTCTTTCCCCAAGATTGGCAAATTTCATTACAGAACCTTATAAAACATTGAAATTTAGACTAGTTATCTACATTCTGCTACATCTACTACACATCTGACATATCAAAGTACAAAAAGAATAATCACAACCATTGTAGTTGAAGACCTGCTCCGTTGTATTGCCTAAAAAGAAATGTTGTGATCACAGGCAGGAGCCAGCATTGGCTTGATGTGCTTTCAATGAGTATATCCCTTTAATTTGTTTATCCAATAAAAACATAGTTTTCTTGTTTCTTTTATACTTACAAATTGTCTGCAAACTTTGTGCATTTTGGAATTACTAAAATGATTCTGTATTCCTATTCACCTCAGGTCCATACTATAATACGTTAATAGATAGATAAACTGTCCCAATTCAGGGACCACATCCTTCAGAGGCTGCACTTGAGGACTGATTGCACCGCTTCAGTGTCAACAGGCTGTCCCAATTTGAACATTTCTTCATAAATACAACTGTGTGTGTGTGTGTGTGTGTGTGTGTGTGTGTGTGTGTGTGTGTGTGTGTGTGTGTGTGTGTTAAGAGGTGGGGGTTTTATCTAAAGGAGTTCTTTTGAAATTCACCAAAATAAGTTATATTTTCTGGGACTTCCTGCTGGGTTGGCATTTTTTCCTTTTACTTGTTTGTGTGACCATGTGAGCATCGATGTACCTCCAGCAGAGTTGGTAATGAGCTCTATTGATTGAATCTGTTAATTAAGACCAGTTTTTAATTAATCATGTTCCCTGAATCAGCCTGTTATAAATTATACCTGACAGATAGGCACTCGTTTTCAACATGACAGATGTCGTCAAGTAAAACCTCATGGAGAGATGTGAATTTTCAGCCAACAATTATAAAATATGCTTTTCTTAATGTTGTAGATGATGGAAACTAGGCCACTGCACAAAACCAACCAGTTCAACCTACAGTGAACTACTCATTGTGTTTCTTCCACTCAGCTTTGTTTGAATTTCAAATAAACTGAAGAGCTTTTAAAACTTTACAGTTGAAAAGCAGCTTTTTTCTGAAAAGAAACGGCTGGATAATGATGGTGTAATGCGTTTGCCTCATTCGTGAGCAAGGAATTTCACATTTGTAGCAAAAAAATAAAAAAGGTTACAAGCACATAAATTAAATGTTGACGATTAAAAATAAATGTTGGAAAAAAATAATTTGTATTATGAATTTATCATTTCATTTATATTTCATTTATTATATCATTTATAGAAACAGGACTGTATCCATGATGCAGAAATACTGTCACATATTCAACATAATGTTGTTATGAAGTTTTTAATTTAAAAGATGACAAACAAATAATGGAATTTTCTGATAAAAAATCCAAATGTTCTCACCTTGTCTTTTTCACTCGCTCAGCAGCCAAAAACTTTTGACATTCTTTCCAAAATGGAAATCAAATATTGTTCAGAGCTTTCCATTTCATCCAAAACAAAGTCAGTTTCTTGTTTCTATATAATTGTGTCTGGTGAACTTTAAGGTTATTCATTGGAGTCAACTGCTTAAATAAAAATAAAAAAATGGGCAAAAATAGGGTTCTCAAACTTAATAATTTTACAATTGTGGTTTTCTCATGCATTAAACTGTTACACATTGTGAAAAAATTGTTATAGATAATCGTCAGCTCAATGAATAAACAGTAATCACACTGTAAAAGACAGATGTATTTTGTGAGGAGATCCAGGATATTGAAGAGGATAAATAGCTGTGGTAAAACCTACTAACGCACAGGACTCCTTTATCGGGCAAACACAAAGATCGCAAGCATTTGAAATATATGAAAACAATGTTTTTTGTTTATCTGAGGCTAAATGTAACCGCTTTGTTCTGTTTCTCAGTATGACTGACATGTTTACATTCAAATCTTTCATGAAGCTTTTCTGTTTTCTTTCCTCTTTTTATCTCACTTTGTTGTGTTTTCTGTCCAAATTAGCTTTTATTGGTGAATCAGGACACAACACAGTCAGGGAGTATTTATCAAATAAGGGGAAAAGCCCCCCTATCCCCTTGTATGTCATGTCCTTGTGCCCCCTGTATGATTCCTTCATGTCCTCTGACCTCAACTCCTCTACCCTTCCCTCCTCCCTCTACACTAATTTATTTCTCTTCCCAACGCAGCTTGCTTCCCTTGCTTTCATTCCCTTTCATCTTTGGGATCTGTTTTATTTCCCCCGAGCAAAACTACACCACAACACACACTGTAGCAGCCAGTAAATAGTTTAGACTCAACTGTAAGCAGTTCTTTGATGCTGTAATGACACCAATAAGCAAGCTCATCTAGCATACACTAAATCATTATTTACTGTGGTGATGGAGGGCTAGTAAAGGACATCAAAATCATTTTTAAAAAACTAGAGATGTGAAGATGCTGTAGTGAATACATCCAGCAAGAGTGACCTTCAAAAGTAATATTAATTGTAGTTGAAAAAATGTACAGTAATGATCTGCATCTTCTGGATATACAGTATGTCTCTGTATATTCAGCATATTGTTGCCAAATTGAAGAGAAAATGGGCTTATGTTCACAGATTAATGACCATATAATCTATTTTCTCTTTTTTTGCTGTAGAATTTGATTACTGAGAAATATTTAACCAACGATAGATAAAGACATTGGAAAGATACCGACCTTTTTTATTTTGGGTAGAGGCATATAGATGAGGGATCAAAGCTCTGGACAACCATTTACACGTTCATGGTAAAGTATCCAGAATACTCAAAGTCTTAATTAAAAATTAGGAGAAGGTTTCAGTCAGTATGTGTGTAAGACAACCCTTCCCTGTCTTTGTCGGCATGCGCAGACGCTTAGTGAGTTAACATTCCATAAACAGCTGTGTGTGTGTGGGTGTGTGTGTGTGTGTGTGTGTGTGTGAGGCACCAGGTCAGGATTAGCATGGCAGTGTCTTGTGTGTCAGGGAGCAAACGGCCAAGACATTCACTACAGCAGTGACATGTTATTGTTGCAGACTTATAGTTGGTGGACATTTGTCACACTGGTTAATGATGTTAATTCCACTTCAACCTCTCTATCTCTCACAGTTCTGCTTCTTGTCAGTGGCTGTTGAGCAAATCCTATTTGGATACTTTACCTATAGTAATAGGGCAGCATTAATGATGGAGCCTAATTCTTCTGCCCTACATCAGGCAATCCTAATTTGCTGTGTAAATGTGGAGGGAAAAAAGCTACCTTTAGGGAAATTATTCATACAGAGAGCCTTGTTATTTTTTTTAATCTGGTAACGTCTGAGTGTGTTTGGTCTCTCAGAAAGCAGACTTGGGTGGATTGTATAATCTGAGTCACAATGTAGAGGGGTGTTTAAGAAGAACCAAGACCTGATCGAGGGAAGTCACATTACATTAAAACACTGGTTAAGACCAGTCCCACTAAAACAGCCTGTGACAAGTAGCCTGAGCAGGGAAAGGTTGACCTTTACTCTCAGATTTGCATTGTAAAGGTTTAACAAGTTGCTTTTTGTCCATTTGTCAGTCATTACAGACTAAAATGCATTGGAAAGATACCAAATAAGATGGGCTGATATATGGAAAAATGAAGGCGAAATGATCACAAATACATCATTAAAATATTCATCTGATTGTGCAGCCATAGAGAATGTTTTAATATTTTACTGGTGTAGGCTACTGTATGTTCCTAATAACGTCCTGTTAGTTGTTTTTTTTTAAAGAGCAGTGGGGTTTATCACAAATTCTTGGGAAGAGAGTGACACACTGGTAAAATTGCAGTAAATTAGTGTATATGAATTGCAAACATAACCTGGATTCAGGGTACGGAAGATCAGACCTACCTGTAAATGAAATGTAAGAAATCCAGCAGAATATCTGATTTGTGTGACCTTCATATTTCTAGCACTATTGGAATCTTTCTACTGATGTTACCAGTCTTTGCCACTAAGGTCTTTATGATGTTATTATTATCAATAAAACCAGTGGCAGGAATTATGAAAACACAGCTCAAGTACTAGGCAGATAATAACAACAGGCCTGGAAAATTATCAGCTATGTTTGTGTTCAAGAAATTCATAGACTTCTCTGAGGCGGGGCATGATGACTGGTCATGCAGAAAGGATGTGTAAATAAAATGCTTCTCACCGTGATTTCACAAAAGAAAACTATGCATAGTCCCCACTGGTCACCTAATTGAGGCTGTGAAGATACCTTTTCATGGCAGAGTTTTCTGTGATAAAATACATGAATTGCTGAGAAGGGTGATTAGCATTATCGCCTCCCAGCTAGAGGTTCCCGATTGGAATCTCGATTCAGAAAAGGGTCTTTCTGCTTGGGGTTTGTTCTTTTACGTGTCTGCGTGCATACAGATAATGGATGGATGGATATATTGCTGAAATAACCGGATGCCATAAATTCTTAATAATTTTATCACACTCAATATTTGGTTGTATGTATGGTATGTGAGTTTTGTGTTTTTAATTGCTACTGGAACACTGTAATATCCCATCTGGGATGAATTAATATCTATCTGTCTATATGAAATATCATCCATTATTAATAACAGCTTTATAACCACGTAATCTCTGGGCTGTTTTAAATAAGCATTGTCTTTTGTAGTGGAAAATGCTATTTTATTTATTATTATCAATATCTCTACAAAATAATTCATCCAATAAATTGAGTTCTCCACCTGCTCTCTGAAACTGTAAAAGGACCATGTTGTTATACAGTAACATTCAGAACATTCCTTTATTTATTGCTTCTTTTATCTCCTTAAGCCTTCATTAGTAGGTGTGTTCATGCACTAAAGTTAGCATGGTTACGTTGTCTACTGGAAATGCATCCGTTATGAGACCTGAGAAGCGTGTTAGCTCACTACTCACTAAGACAGTTCCCCTGAAGACATCGTATTTTGATTACATTGATTTCCTCTATCTTATATATTCCCTCTTGGGATATATGGAATACATTTTTAAAAAAGAACAAATTGTGATGATGTCTGATTAAACACCACAAGAAAATAAAGCACTCAAGGGTTTTATAGCATTCCAGTCAAACAACAGGAGCAGTCTAAGTGCATAAAGATCTCATGAATTAGGACCAAATAGTCAAGGGTTGCATGGCAGCTAAACACCTTGTGGTTAGAGTCTGATTCACTCTCCTATCTCTCATGCAAATGTTTTATACACTACACACCCCTGATTCTGGAGCTGCACATCTTTACTTTTCACCACACTAGAAAAAGAGCACATTACTGCAATGAGACTGAACATTGGCACTGGATGTGGAACCGTTTTAATTTGTTGTGAAAGCTTCGAAATAAAAGCATTCCACCGTTTTCTATTTACACAATAGGACAACTGTAGCTTTTTGTTCAGTGTTGAGATAATTCCAGCGAAATCCTGTGGGTGAGGTTCATGGAATCCGACAGTATTTACAGTGTGTGGTGTAATATACTGTCCGTTTTCTTTTCGGAACACGCTTGTGAGCTGTGGACTGTGTGTTGAGCTGGTTCAGCAGACAAAAGTGGAAGGCATGTTTTGATAAAATGGGAATGTTGAGTGGTTTCAATCAGGATCTGTAAAAGAAATGATACTTTCCCCATTTCACAGAATTTGCCTACACACACACACACACACACACTAAGAGCTCCTACTGTTTGCAAAGACAGGATTACCCCACTCACCCCCATTTTTCTTTCTTTCTCCAATCACTGTGTCTCTCTGTTTTTCTGTCATCCCATGCCTTTGTCTCTCCTGTCAGCACATTTCAAAAATACATTCACATCCCCCCCCCAATTCTGTTCCTGCTTCCACAGTTACACATATGCATGCACCCTCCCCTACACCCCCAACACAATCCCTAGGGTGCCATAGTAGCTCAGTGGGAGGGGAGCGTCACCCCAGCCTTACTTTTCTCTGCAACCACACCCCCATCCTCTTCCTGTTTCCCCTCCAATCATGTCCTGTTTGCTCAACTAGTCCAATACCAACATCCCCTACGCCTGCAGGTTTTCTCCAGCTCTCAGCCAATAGGAACTGCTGGTTTCTACGTCCCAGCAGGAGGTTCAAAGCTGCTCAGCAACAATGAGGAAAAAAAAAAAGATCGTAGTAAAAACGATGACCTACTTTTTTCTTTTCTGTTTTTTTTTCCAACACCCCTACCTTTAAATTCCCTCTCCTCTGTACTGTAAAAACCCTCTTCAGAAAACACCGACATGCTGCAGAGATTCTCTCCAGGCTAAGTACTATCAACATAGAGGAAGGTTTGATTCAAATGGGTTTTAATAAGGTGAAGCATACTCTATCAAACAGCTCTGTAAAAATACCAACTCCACATCTTCAACTTTACAGGGTGATGTATCACACACACACACAATCAATCAATCAACTGTCAGTAACATCAGACATAAATATATCATATATATATATATATACATATATACCTTGATATTGAGGAGGACTGGGGTGTATTTCATATTCCTTAACTAAGGGTGTGTTAAAACATGGCAAAAATGAGAGGAGAAGGGGATTAAGAACACAAAGGAAAATAAATTGCAGGATCTGGACATATCACTTGTTTGCACTTTTCAATCCTTGTTCATTAGCAGTGACATTTCTTAGTCATTATTAAAGTTGTAGAGTTTGGACATTTAAGACCAGTGCAATTTTTCACATATAAGCGTATAAATAACAGAAGGGGCGTGGCGGCTGTGGCTCAGGGGTTAGTGTGGGTCGTCCTCTAAACAGAAGGTAAGCGGTTTGATCTCAGTTTTTCCCATTCTGCATGCCGAAGTGTCCTTGGGCAAGATTCCGAACCCCAAATTGCCCCTAAAGACTGTGCTGTCTAATAGAATTTTTTTTTTGCATTGTATGAATATGTGTTTGAATGGGTGAAATTTACTGTAAAGCGCTTTGAGTTCATCTAATTCATAGTGTGTACAAGCAGATCCACACACACACACACACACACAGACACAAAGAAAATCTGGAAGTGGCTTCTTGTCCTCGCTGGGTGCATGTTGAAGGACCAACCAGCAGCTTTGATTTCAGTTGGGAGGATGCAATGATTTGATACTGCTCACATAAAAGGCAACCAATGCACTAGTTCACTTTTGATAGGCAGTACTAAACACCAAGCTGTTTCTGATCTGGTTCAAATGTCTACTCAGTGGCTAAAACGTGTTGATAAATGTCTTCATTCAAAGCCTTAGCTAATTCAAAACCGAAAGACGCAGGGATTGTTGACTTTGATGTGAATCTAAAATGAAAACCCTGTGATATTGCGTGCAGTGCCCAGAGAGGTGCCTTTGAGATTTGCGAAAATTGTGACCCTGGAACTTGTTATCTGTTCGCAGTAATTACACAGAGTCTCAACATGGCACTGTGCCACAAAGCCAAAAAAGTTGTCATTAAAACTCCTTACTTTTTGGAAAAGAGTGGGAGTGCTTTGATTTAGGTCACAAAAAAGCTGACTTTTCATGAAATAGAGACATACGGAGCCCGCCCTGAAGTGCCAGCTTGGCAACGTACCGATGATTGGAAACACAGATATGGTTTTGATGTTGCTCAAATGGTGAGCCATTGTTAAAACAAACCCTGCTTTCTTTGACTATATTTCCTGCCAACATTTCAACAGAAAACCCCCAGTACCCTTCCATATGGCACATGGAGAACCAGTTCTCTTTGAAACAGCTTGATTTTTAGAGAAGGAGATTGTGCACTTTGATGCTGATTCAAAGAGAAGTGTGTGACTCAAACGTACAATGGCCCACTAAGGTGCCAACATAATAAGTGTAGTTTTAGGGTGGCCCAGAGCCACACAGATGTAAAATGCAATTAAACCCTAGAACAGATAAAAACTCCTGTAAGTATAACCCAGACTCAAACTGACCCATTGCTGAAGTAATGGGAAGTTACAAAGAAGGGATCATTTTGTATTTTTCTGTAATAGTGTGTATAACAACATGAGCAAATTGATTAGGGACGACAACTGTGTCAATGTGCTGTAATCCAAAAATAGGTGATCTACGCTACCTCCTGCCTCTGCATGCTGTGCAAACCCTCGCCTGAACACTCCTGAGTATTCTGTGTTGGTGTGAAAGCGTTTGAGCAGAGAATATCCTGCCGCATTGTTCATGTGAAAGGCAACCTTGTGGGTTACCTTGATCATGTAAGAATCCAATGGCAATGGAATCCATCAATTAACTGTTGAGAATTTGTTGAGACAATTACCACCTAACATTGCTAACCCTACAAATACGCAGATAATCTTGATGTTTTTGATGCAAGTAATAGAGTTACAGACCACAAATTAACAGCCAGGAGATTTAAAGAAATAGTTTTCCAGCATATTCATAGATACCATCAAACTGTCACGGCTATATAATTTAAAGATAAGATGCTATATCTGCATTTAGTCACATCACCCTGACAACATAAGAGACATAGTGAAATTACTTTAGTCGACTTTGCTCTCTTGTGAAAAGTGCCCTAAATTCCTTGTAAAAATGAAAGGAGGAAAATTCAGCTCTTATATGTCAAATTTTAATCAAAACAACATTACACACACTTGGGTTTCATTAGTTGATTTGCAAATTGTTGCCATAGTGCAGGGGTGGGTGGGGGTAATAATGAATTTAGAATTTTTAATGTCAGCAATACAACCACACCTACTTTGGCAATTCAGAAAATTGGCAACAAGTCATCTTGAGCACAATTAAAGATACTTCAAAAGGTTTTCTAACTTTAACAGTTTTTACACGTACTAATAGTATTAAAGTGCCATCTGAGCCCGGATGTCTTTTATCTATATATGAGTGCAGCAGGTTAAAATGCACAAAGTAGTGGGGAGCACATGCTGTAGCACTAAAACAAGATTAATCCATGTTCCTATTCAGTCGAACGAATATAATATGTTGTTTATTTTCCTTCTCTGAACTCCACAGGATGGCAACACAGCACAGTATTATTACTGTAACCTTGTGGTGGATCCTAAATATTTTGGAATGGAAAATTCATTTCTTTTCCAGTGCTGGAGCAGTGAGATAATGATTCTATTGCATATTCATTAATGGATTGGAGTGACTGCTCCTTTTCCAGGTGGCAGGGAAAGAGATATTTCTTGCTAAAAGATTTTTTTGTGGGTGCCACAAAATATTAATTAAGAAAAGTTATTATGAGGGAATGCATTGGTCATAATGAGAGTTAGCTAAGTTTCAAGCATTTCAACTTCAGATGATTCATAATTGAGCTGTTGTGTCATGTATTAAACTGATTGTTGCAAAATGAATAATCAAAGTACAAATAATGAGTATTACCTGGTTTAACCCCAATTCATTTTGGTTTAGTCCTGTTGTGGAATATATCCTATTGATTTGAGTGAAGTATTAAGAACAGAGCTTTTGTTAACATTTTAATGTATCTATTTGAATGGGGAAAAGTCATTTAAACTTATAATGCTGATCTAGAGCAAAGGTTTGTCTAGTTGTTTGAATTGTTCAAACAATATTTAATTGCATTAATAATGTGATTTTCTTTTGCTTAAACTCAAACCACATTGTGTTTTTATTCCACCTTACTGAATATGATCTGTTATATATATTTTAATAAAGACAAGTATTACAAAGTGTTTAAGATGACTATTGCAACCTTTGTTCTTTAGAATCTCAAAGAAACGCAATAAAAAACAGCTCCATATGTAAGGTAGTTGAGATGATTTGATTAAAAACATAACATTTTTGTTAATTGTAGAGCTGTGTGCAGCGCCCTTTACCTTCGCTCTTACACACACATAAACACGTTGGCCTGGCTGTCAACTTGGACTGGACAGCTGTCAACGGGTCAGTGTAACAACCATGGCTCGATGAGTGGCATCAGCTGGTAGTCAAGATAGCTTCCAGAGACAATATTTTGGGCAGGAAATATCAAAATGAATTCAAACAAGCACCATCTGACCCTTTATGGGACAGAGCACTGTTCTAAGATCAGATGTTAGGAGAGATATTGATCTTTGTGTCTAAATCAGTGGTCGCCCACCCGTCAATCGCAATCTACTGGTCCATCTCGACAGCCTTCACTGCCGATCCCAGTAACTCTCTGGATTCACTGGCTGTGTTGGCGCCGCAGACCTGCTGTGTGTCGGTTGTCTGTTCACACACGCTGTGTGTCCACTATTGGCAGCAGAGCTGCTTACTGCATTTCCTTTAATACAAGTTGGATTATGTTTAAAATTAAATGTAAGGCTGCTACGGTATAAAGCCCTGTAATAACAAATGAATGGATTCAGAAAGTTCGGGAAGTGTTGGGAATAGGTTTATGACATAGACTGATAAGCATTGTGTTTCCCAAAAGAATAAACAGAAAATGTTCTTTCACCTGAGTTTTAATATTTATCTGTTGAATTTATGTTACAAACATAAATGGTTGCAACACTTTCTTTATGCGTTTCAAAAAAAGCACTCCATTGTTTCTTTTGACCTAATCCATTCTTTTGTTTAAAAAGGTTTTTTTTATTATGAAATATTTACAGAACCAGCGGCTGCGTGGCTTCATACTGTATTGTACTGGTAATTATTTGAGTACACAGTACTATACTATACTTTTATACAAGGAAATAGTCATATTTATGGCTATATTCAAGGCAAAGTCTATATGTAAAAACATTGGGCTGCAGTAGCAACTTGTAGATTCAGCCTCTAACAGAAATTGCAAAAAAATTATAAACATGACCCTCAGTGGGTTTTTGGAAGATATTGGGGTGGTAGATCTCAGCTTATGATCGGAATTTAAAAGTTATCTTATGCGCGAAAAGGTCGGTTATCACTGGTCTAAGTTACGTTTACTTTTATCTTAAACAGGTGAAGTACTGATTGATTTGCATGCTCTGGTAGCACACCAGTGGTTATTAGTGACATATCCATGCTTTTCACAAATTCGATTTTTTTATCAAAAGCATCAAAATATTTTTTACTGATCACATAGAGACAACAGATACTATTTAACTTCATATTCATACAACACTTTAGCTTTTTACTTTAAATTTATATAAACAATATATTTATGAAATCTACATATATATGATATTCTGTTCTCACTTTGCTAAGTAGAAGATTTACATTTCATTCCCTTTAACTCCATATACCATAATGTCGAACATGTAAAAACATGTTTATGGAAATGTTATGAAAATTTAATTAAAATCTAAAAACGACGTCTTAAATCTTTCAAAGAAAACCCTTAATTCAATGCTCTGTCTAAGCATGTTTGGCTGCAGCTACAGCTTTGACAGTATAAGTCTCTACAACTTTTTCACTTAAGTTTATCCCATTCTTCCTGGCATCGGTCTCAAGCTTTATGTACGTTTCAGCTAATTGTTTTTGCCAAATGCTACATAGTCAATGTTAGCTTGAGTAGCTGTGCACCTACCAGTCGGGCAGAAAACGATGACTTTCTATTCATTTAAGTAAGTAATACCTCTCCAAAAGACACAATATAACATAATACAAGGCAGAAAAATAATCCTCAAAATTGAAGCAACAGACACCAACCTTTGAACCTTTCTCCAAAGTGCAATTCAGTAACACAGTAGTGCCCAAACAGTGACTCAGAACCCACCTCTTACCACATTTTCCAGCAGCTTTTTTAGACGTGATGGACATGGATGTTCTTACAATTGTGAAGCTTCAAGAATTACTTTCGCTGTTAGTTTAAAAGTAATTGAAATAGTTTGTCTAGCTTATTTGATCTATCAACCACAGGATAATGTCCTAATCAGAGAGGACATTTTTGTTGTGAAATACTGGATACTTAGGCCTTTTCATGGATCTAAAAAAAATTAAACACACTGTTATTAATGTCTAGTCTTCAAACACAAACAAAAACCTGCTCAATGTCTGTCAACAACCTTTATTTGATGTTGGAAAGCTCCTTTCAGAGCTTTTTTTTATACTTACAGTACAAAGCCATATATGACAGCACAAAACTAACAGGAATGTGTGTGAATGAGGACAAGGCTCTCTGTGTAAAGATGTAAAGGGTAGAGAGAGCAGAAATGCATAGACAGTATGACAAAAATCACTTAAGGGAGAAAGAAAAGAGAAAAAGAAAAAGAAATGCAATGGTATTAAAGGGCATCACTTGTTTGGAACTAATGACAGAGGGGAGCCGTGGTGAATCTGGAGGTGAACATCAGAGCAGCATAATATTTTCAATCATTTAGTTTTGTCACTTTCCCCATTTCCTGTTTCACTCTCTTCCTTAACTTATTTCCTCTTATCTGCATTCGGCACCAGACCCCAATTTCATTGATACTAGTAATATCAGTGGCTGTAGCTACAGCGTAAGAGCCACTATGCAGCCTGCATGTGTATAGTTAAATATTTATGTTGGTTTGATATTTTCTTATATTATCCAGGTTTGTAGTTTTAGTTTTTTACAGTTAAAATATATTTTGTATAGTGTGTCTTTTATATTCAATTATATTGTTTTGGGCGCTGTTTAGTGTCTTTTTTGCAACAGTTGATGAAGCCATAAGGCGGTTCCTCATATAGGCGCGTGGTTGTAAGTGAGGCGCATGAAGATTGTGTTGAGTTGAGAGTCAGTGGAGTAGAATGAAACAAGTTTTGACTGTGAAATTGACGTTAAATTGATGTGGAAACGTGACAATTAGGAAACGTGATAAAGGGACATCGTGACAGGTTTGGAAAGACAGCATGCCAATCTCGATAAAGGATTGTTTAAAGGTATGTCTGTAATGTACTGGAACGGTAAATAAAATCCATCATTTCAAGTTTAACCCGGCTCCAGGAGTTGTGGGACATTGGGTTATCACTACGGGACGGGGTCTATTTTTGGACACGTGTCAACTGCAAGAAACACATACAGTATCCTTCATAATAAGTAAACCGGCATATGGGTAAAATCTATGAAGTTTTAATTAAAAATAAAGAAAAAATTAAGGCAAGATTAATATAAATTGCAGAATGATGTTTCATAATTGACAAAGGTCGATTAGGTTGTGGTAGGTTTATACTGTAATTGTACACATTTTAGTGAGACAGGCAGGTAGGGATTATTGTCATTGTCTCTGGTTCTTTGTTTTGTATTCAGGGTCTGACTATTCTGAAACCACGCAGTGGAACAATGTTAGTGATAATAATCGATTTGACAGAGTCTAGAAGTTAGGTGCCATTGAAGCTGACAATAACGCTTAGTGAACAAACACACAGACACACATGCACATACTCTCACACACACAAAGGGAGGTTGCATCAAATTAATAGTAACTTTTTGACATCTCCTCAATGGAGAGAAAGACACACAGGAAACAATTATTGCTGATTGGCTCATGTTTTACTTCCACTCACACACTCACAGACACACACACCAGATACATCCACACAGGAATGTGGAAGTAGCAGCCAATCAGACCAGATGGAGTTGCTCTACTGATGCCATTTACATAATGATAAAAACACAATTTGAGTGCCACCCTAAAAAGATTGATACACACACACACACACAGAGAGAGAGACACACACAGTATAAAAAAGAAAGGAAGCCTGGAAACACCACTGTCAGTTTCACTTTCTTTCAGTTGGTTGTGTGTGTATGTGTGTGTGTGTGTCCGTGCGTGAATTCCCTAGATAACCGGAGTGTTACAGTGGCCAGTGAGAGTACGCTCTACTGAACCCTGTCACTGAGAGCGACATGGAGGCAAACACACAGAGAGAGAAAAACTGAGAGGACAGGGAATAGAAAAAATAAGAAAGTGAGAGAACAAGAGTAACCAATTGAAACTACAGGGAACAACTGAAAGACGGGACAGATAGAGAAAAGAAAGTAGTGACATTACTGTGTGTGTGTGTTTAGGGGATTATTTTCAACTTCTTATTTATGTAGGGGCAGTGATCAGAGAACCATGTTCTGTTTTAGAACTGTCACTTTCTGTCACTTTATCTATTCACGTCAAGTGAACGTTGCTCATGAGAAAGAGCAAGCTGTCCACTAATCAGAAGATTGGTAGTTTGAGCCTAACTGCTCCAGATCCTATGAAGTGTCCTTGGGCAAGACACAGAACGCCAATTTTGACACCTATGTGTGAGGATGAGTTGTATCGAGAAGCACAAGACATAGAAGCACTGTATGAATGTTTGCGTGAATGCATGGATGTAAATCGTCATGTAGTGTAGTGTTTTGAGTGGTTAATGAGTACAGAAAATAGTTCTATGAATGCAGCCATTTATCATACACACGAGAAGCTGCCAAGTACAACCAGTGTACTGCTAAACAGACCTGCTGGTCAGAGTGCTGGTCGCCTGTTTATTCACATTTAAATTCAACGTATTGTGTGGCTAAGTCAGACCAAATTTTACAGTGCACTTCCCTGAACCCCTAACAAGAGACTTGCGTCCACAGACAGACAGGCGTTCTTGTATTAAGAAGGTAAAATAGAAGATTCTCTTTTTTGATCAAATCTTTATTTAGGGCATATCACAACCATGGTGCACATACAACAACAGCATACCATGAGGGGAATAACGTACATTAACCTCGAATCCCCCCCCATAAAAAAAAAAGGAAATAAATTTAAATCAGCCCACCCTCCCCAGGACCCCGTTACTGTAACATTAATCAGCTAATACAAGATTCTCCTTATGAAGATAATGCACAGGGTCTACGTCACACCTTGAAAATGAATAAGGACCTTACCTTATCCACATTGTGTTGGTGTGTTTATTAGCCAAGTATTATAAGCATCCACATACTTTTTAATTTTAATGAACATAATGCACAACTATAAAAAAAATGCTCTTGACTACTCATCACGGGTTCTGTCAACTTTTATGAAAAAACTCTATCATGTCAATAAAAGCTGAACATATCTATGTGTCAGCTGGTCTGCATGGACAAGAGTGCTGATCTCTGTTTTCATCTGTCTGCATCTTGTGCACTCTTTCCAATCCGACGAGTGTCTTATGTGATCTTTAGAGAAAATATGCTTGTTCAATGACTTAGTCTCAGTCACATGTTTCTTATCAGTTACTTATTTCATGCTGAATGTTGTGTCCAGGGAATTTAACCTGCGAAAAGCAAAGCAGGGAAACTGCTTTGTTTTTTAAAATATTATTTACATAGCGCTTTTCTAGTCTTGATTACCACTCAAAGCATGTGACAGTACAGTTTGCCTTTAACCCATTCGGAGTTAATGGTTAATGCAGTCTGGCCCTGTTTCGAAGAGTGTCTGTCCTATGGGTCTGAAGCCAATGGTGTCACGAAACATGTGGAGAAGACAATGGGGTGATCGATGATGATGCGTCTCTCACCTGAAGGACTGTTTGTTCACTGAGTAGCCCAAATAGAATGGTGAATGAATAATCTGTAATTGCTGTTTTAGCTTTGTGTTTTTTTTCTTTTATGTGGATGTGATAAACCTTTAATAGAAAGTTTTAAATTCATTTTACAGTTAATGAATAATATCCAAATTGGTAATATTGAGATTAACATGCATAAAGCAAAGTATTATTAAGATTAAGATAAGATAAGATTAAGATACATTTTATTATCCCACACACATGCACAGACATGCACAGGCACACTCATGCAAGGGGAAATTTAACCTCTGCTTTTAACCCATCTGGTGCCAGTCACACAGAGCAGTGGGCAGCCGTGTACGGCGCCCGGGGAGCAGATGTTAGGAGAGTAAGGTGCCTTGCTCAGGGGCACTAGACAGGGTAGGGAGAATACTCTTGGATTTTTGGACAGATCAATCCAGGTTCGTCTTTTTGTTGTTTCTCCGTGGAGTCAAACCAGAGACGAACCAGAGACCTTTTCTGCCCATAGTTCAAGTTTCTGCCACTAGTCCACCGCCTCTCCTAGGCCTATTATAGTATAATATAATAGTATAATAATAGATTATAGTATAATATCTCCATTCTTTCTTGCAGTAAGAACACATTTTAAGGATTACAGAAAGGTATAAAATGTTGATCCAATTTGTAAAACAGATATTGGCATAAATGTCATTAGTCAAGATTTTGCAAAAAATGTAGTTGAGAGTAGAGTACACAAATTTACACAGACGACTCGCAATGTTCTCATTATTTTTTAAAGTAATTGAATATTTTTACATGTGATACAGAATTTGATCAAACAAATCTCAGAATACAGGTAGACAAAAAAACATTTTTGGCAGGACTCTGGCGGAAAGGTGGAGGATTTAAAGGTCTTAGTGGTCATGCTGAACTAGATTTTGTGATACAATAAGTGTTTAGAACAGATTGTAAACAAACATTTAAACTACATATTCTTAACTACACAGCTATATTTACCCTTTTATACACAACCTGGGTCAAAAGCGACCCGACTCAGTTTTAATTTTCTGTATCTTATTAATCCATCATTCAGCGTTTCAGGTGTTTCTCGATAAACTTGTCTTTGATCATCAAAAATCCTTATAATATATTTTTTTTATCAAATCAAAATCCTGTTTGTATCACTACCCTTCTAATGCATGTTATTTCATGCAGAAATATTTCTTTGCTATATCTTTGAAATACATGTATTATATCATTTAATATTCCAGATAGTCATCTTGTTTTTGATTGCAACAAATCGTTATTTTCATTTTTCATCTTACTTTTTGAACAAACATGCATTTTATATTTCTAAATCATCAAATCTTACACACATACGTAAATGATGACCTGTATTCATTACTTATGTAATTTGATGCATGGCTGAGTGTTTCTTTGCTATATCTTTGAAATAAATGTATTTTATCATTTAATATTCTAAGTTTTCATTAAATAACAAAAAATAACTCTAATTTGTCCTTTCTTATCTATGAACAAACATAAATATTTCCTTCATCAATATTACACACATGGGTCAAAAATTACCCATACAGTGTGTCCTCATTTTCCATGCAGTATTAAAATGGCCATTTTCAATTGCACATCCATCAGTCCATTTAGTTTATATTGTTCTATTTCCAGTTTTATTTTGTTGATCTGGCTATGGTTAGCTAGCTAGAAATGAATATGTCAACTAGCGAGAAGCTAACTAATATTTTACATATTTCTCTTTCTCACTAGTATGTAAAACAGGACAGATGTGCTAAAGCAGCTGTGTGAGATGAATAGCAGGTGCTGCATAATAGATACACTGTATGGGTCATTTTTTAACTGTATAATATTGATGTAGAATAACAAAATAAATGTTTGTTCATCAAGTAAGAAAGGAAAAGTAAAAATAATTATTCGTGGTAATCAAAAACCAGATATTTAATGAATATGTGGAATATTA
The DNA here is from genome assembly GCF_963576545.1 of Limanda limanda. NCBI lineage: Eukaryota > Metazoa > Chordata > Actinopteri > Pleuronectiformes > Pleuronectidae > Limanda > Limanda limanda. The sequence goes on along the minus strand of NC_083637.1, from coordinate 31,892,412 downwards.
AATGATAAAAAAATTTATTTCAAAGATATAGCAAATAAACATGCATTAAATTACATAGGAAATGAATACGGGTCACTTTTTACCCATGTTGTGCATTAAAAGGGGTTTGCATAGGTATCGATCGAAGGGTTAACAAACACTGGTCGTCACAGACCCATCTCTGAAATGTGTATGGTAATTAAATTGCATGCACTTTAACTTGGATATTATTTTAATGCACCAAAAAAAGACAAACTTTCGAAAGTGGTTAATGTAGCTGACTGAGCTACTGATTTATAATAAGACTAAAATAGCTAATCCCTATTTACAAACAATGTTACAGTTTGATTAAGTGAGAGAGGCAGAGGGAGAGAGAGAAAAAGAGAAATCAATCTTGTTGGTGATAATTATTGATTTGACAGGGTCTAGAAGTGAGGTGCCAGTCGTACAGAGAGTAAGGCTTAGTGATCACACACATACATACACATGTTTGTCCATCTATCTTAATCAGGAAACTCATTGGCATAATGCATTCCCTTACCCCTTTTCCTGACCTTAGTCATTAAAACTAAATGCCCAACCCAAAACCCTACCCCAAGTAAAGCTTACCTTTCAGACAATTCATTAGAAGTGGGTCAGAAAGTGAGGACTGGCAAAAATGTCCTCACTTTCCCAAAATGTCTTCACACTGTATGTTTCTAGGCTCAAAATGGTCCTCACAAAGATATTTCTACAAGTACACACACACAAGCAAAATCTCTCTCTCTCTCCTTCTCACCCATACACACATTCACACATTCTCTTAAAATTAAGGAATGACTGTTAGACTGTGTGAGTGCATGTATGCGTTGAAGACATCAAAATGTTAAGGGCTCCCTGTGCAGTGGACCATTTGAGTCCAGTGTTTGTCAGTAATTGTGTATTTGGCCAGCCAGTATACAGAAAGAACACTGTGATGTATTTTGACATTCTTCCATTAGAATGGGAAAGTCAGTCTTCAGTTTCCGATTTATGTGTTGACAATGTGTCAAGAGGGCCCATTATCTTACAATTATTGAACAGACTCCAAACGATAACATAAAAGGGCAGTGGCAGCATGATGAAAATCATGAAAAAAAGCCTGCACAAAATTCACTGTGCCACATTTCTGACAATATAATGACTAAAAGTGACAAAAGACCAAACAAATCAACTGACATTAAAAAGTGGCTCTTTTGATAATAAAGGTTGCCGACGCCTGACCTATTTGAAAAAAAAATGGGTCACTGCACATTTAGAACGTTATGTTCATAGATCTCAATTTGAAACTTTGCAATTCCCCCCAGCAACTTTATCAAAGAATCACATGTTAGTTCAGTTCATGTGTTCAGCACAGCCTCATAGCTTTGATGAAGCCAAAGAGCTTGAAGACCCTTCATTATCACTTAAGTCTGCCGTCCGGGAATACTATGGTTTCTAGGTAAACTGCAATGATGATGGTCAGATAGCTGGATTGACAAAAAGCAGAAGAAAGCAATATGCTATCGGGTATGTACTGGTAGCACATTTAACTCGCTCCCTCATTTATCACTCAAACATGAACTTCAGTGGTTAAAGAAAAAAAGTAATTTGTCATTAGGTAAGGATGGAAGAGGAGGTCACTAAGGTCACTCGCAGTTGCTTTTCCACAGGCCAATGCCGTTCAAAGAAACGTCTGTATACGGCTCCGCTCTCCCCGCGGATGCTAGCGCAAACTTTAATCACATCAACAAAAACAGTGGCAGATACATCCTATTTTAATCAGTTGCTTGTGCCTTTACTTTCCTGTTTTTGAGCATACACAGACATTCAAACATTACTTGTCCAACATATTTTTGTAGCTCGTTGTGATCGCTACAAAAGGCAATCAACCCTCAGAAATGTTGGCAGTCATTAATGTCATTAACATCGAACCCGGTATTACTACTTCCGGTTTGAGGAGTGTGGGCTCAATTGTTTCCAGTTCAGGACACGGTGTCTCCTAGCCTGGATGCCAGACGAACTTAGCCCCGCCCACAACATTTGAGGTCGGGAAGTTCGGTCTGGCATCGCTCCGTTGGGGAGAAACTATGCCCGAGCGCTTGGGTTGAATTAGTTTTCAACAAACATGCCTGCTGCTGGAGAGCTGAGATGTGTAGATGCTGCCATTAAGTCTGTTTTAGAAGACATCGACAGCGCATTCATTTTGAAAGAGGAACAGAGAAACGTGATCAAGGCTTTTGTAGATCGAAAAGATGTTTTTGCCGTCCTTCCTACGGGATTCGGAAAAAGTTGAATTCATCAGCTGGCCTCGATGGTTGCATAAATAAGTAAAGTAAAGTGTAGCAGCAATTTCTATTTTACTGCTACTGGTGGCTGAGTTGGGTTTGATCCTGACGCATGTATAAAAGATGAGGAGTAGAGGTTTGTCCGGTTGGTCCCTTTGGCCATTTATTGTAGAAAAAAGATGGTTTACAAATTGCTTGAAACAAACTAAATACATTAAACTAAAGAGTCTCTCGTAGAGCACATTGAACGTCACAAAACATGGTCAAAAAAGTGTTGCCTCGCTCAGCCACGCCCAGATGCTCTTGTGGCTGGCTCTTTAAGCCTTTCCTCTTGGCTCCACCCTTCGCCTCTCAGGTTCAGTTCAGGTGTCCTGTAGGTGGGGTAAAAACACCTACAGACACAGTGTCACTCTCACACACACGCATGGCTAATAAAGAAAGATAACAAAGGTTAATATGGCTCCTACATACCGGCCCCTAATTGTGTTTGTAGAGGCAAAGACAATTATTTAAATTACAAATGAGCCATTTCTACTTGCAGTTTACTTATTTTCAATCATTTGGCAATCTTAAACATAATCTCAAAATATGAACTCAAAGTGAATAAATGAACTTATCTTGAACTCTTTTGGTGTTCAGGATTTTCCTTACAGGAACTGTCATCACCCTCGAGCAGTAAACAGATTTTGGACACTGGCCTCTCCAGTACACTCGTCTTTGTTTGCAGCTTCACCACGCGGACATGGCCTCTGGCATCAGGCTTGGCCTCTAAGACTCTTCCCAGTAGCCAGGAGCTGCGAGGAGCGTTGTTATCTGCTATTAGTACAATGTCGCCTGGGACGAAGTTTCTTCTGGTTCTTGACCACTTTTGTCTTTCCTGGAGGAGGGGGAGGTATTCTAGCAGCCATCTCTTCCAGAATAGTTCAGCTATATACTGGACCTGTCTCCAGCGTCTTCTGTGGTAAAGGTCAGAACTTGAAAAGACTCCAGGGGGCAGAAGTGGGTTAGTTCTGTACAGAAGTATGTGATTGGGAGTTAGGGCTTCTAAATCTTGTGGGTCATCAGATACCTTTGTTATAGGCCGGCTGTTGAGAATTGCCTCTACTTCACAGAAAACAGTGGTTAGGCCTTCATCATCTAAAGTTTGCTGCTTCAATACTGAACATAAGACATGCCTTATCATTCGGATGAGGCGTTCCCAGAACCCACCATGGTGAGAGGCAGTGGGGGGATTGAAGCTCCACTGAACTCCGTCCTTCCTTAGAGTTTGTTGGATCTTTCTGTGTTCCATGGCTTGAAGTGCTTCTCTCAGCTCTCTCTCTGCACCTACAAGGTTAGTGCCATGATCTGATCTCATGTGTTGTGCTGTGCCTCTTCGACACAAAAAACGTCTGATGGCATTGATGCAAGAGTCTGTGGTTAAAGAACAGGCCACCTCCAGATGTACTGCTCGGCTGGTCATGCAGGTAAAGATGACGCCATACCTTTTCAGCATGCTCCTGCCCCTTCTCACCTCAAAAGGGCCGAAGTAGTCAAGACCAACATTCGTAAATGGTGGCAAGTCTGTGACAAGTCTTTCACCTGGCAGATCAGCCATCTTTTGTTCACCAGGTTTTCCTCTGTTCTTTCTGCAAGTCACACAGTGAGAGAGAACCTTTCGTGCAGCAGTGTTTGCCTTTACAATCCAGTATGTTTTTCGTACCTGGGATAGCATATGGTTCCTTCCTCCATGTCCAGTTTGAGCATGGATGTGGCGCAGGATCAGAGTGGACACGTGGTGGTCTTTGGCCAGAATGGCAGGGTGTTTCCTTTCCTCCGGCATTGCTGATCTCCTTAGACGCCCACCCACTCTGAGGATGCCACCATCCAGCACCGGATCCAGTCTGTAGATGCTGCTGCCTTTTCTCACACAGGATGCTCCCTCTTGCAGCATGCTGATTTCCTGTGGGAAACTTTGTCTCTGCACATAGGTAAGTATTGTATTTTCTGCTCTTTTTAGATCTTCAGCTGTTATTGATTCTTTCATGTCACACTTAACTGACCTTGTGTTTATTCTGGTTGCTTTTTGATACTGACAGTCTTTCTTTGAGTCCTTTCTTTTCTGCACCAAGTTCCTCAATGCATTCTTCACTTTCATTATCCATGCAACAGCTACTCTCAACTTCAGCCAATCTGAAAAGTAATTGAGTAACTTGTCTGTGGGCCTTTCCTCACATGTCTGCATGATGGAATTAACTGTTACAGATTTTCTGACCTCTGGGTCATCCATACAAAGCTGACTCCTGTCTATTGGTTCATTTGGCCAATCCTCTTCTGATGACCAGAGGAACTCTGGTCCACAGATCCATCTTTGATTCCTCATGAACCTCTCTGCACTCACACCTCTAGAGCAGTCGTCAGCAGGGTTTCGCTTTGTGTTAATATGTCTCCACTGAGACACTTGTGTGGCTTCCCTAATCCTAGATGTCCTATTCGCCACATAGGTGTGGAAGCGAGTGTGGTCATTTGAGATGTATTTTAACACAGCTGTACTGTCAGACCAAAACACTGACTTATCTCTTGTTGATGGTAGTTCTGCTTTGAGCATTCTGTCCACTTTGACTGACAAAGCTGCTGCGGCTAGCTCCAGCCTCGGGATGGTCTGCCTTTTTAATGGAGCTACTCTCGCTTTGCCCATCAAGAGTGCTACATGGACTTTTCCCTTTGGGTTAGTCATTCTGAGATAGCTGGCTGTTCCATAGCCTAGCTCACTGGCATCAGAGAAATGGTGGATCTGGCTGTGCACTGACTCACCAAAATGACTTGGCTTGAAACAGCGTGGTACCTCAAAGCCTTCAAGCATTGACAGACTGCTGTTCCAATTTGTCCACTGCTCCGATAGAGTGAGGGGAATGGTCACGTCCCATCCAAAGTTCTGTCTGCAAAGTTCCTGCAACAACAGTTTAGCTGGCAAAGTAAGTGGACACAGAAAGCCTAAGGGGTCGTATATTGAGCTTACCATGGATAGGATGCCCCTTCTGGTAAGTGCACGTTCACTGATTGTGCTGTTGAACTTAAAGGAGTCACCTTGCACGCACCATTGAAGTCCTAAGGCTCTCTCCATGGGCAATTGATCTTTGTTCAAGTCCAATTTCTTTACCTCTTTGGCTCTGTCCTCTGGTGGAACAGTAGCAAGGACAGCTCTGCTGTTGCTTATCCACTTTGATAAATGAAATCCTCCTCGGTGACAGACTGTGGTGAGGTTTGAGATCAGCTCTACTGCTTCCTTTTCTGTGGACACAGATTTTAAACAATCATCCACATAAAAGTTCTGCAATATTGTCTTTGTTACCTCAGGAGGGAAGTTGCCTGCATTGTCCTCTGCAGTCTTTCTGAGTGCAAAGTTTGCAATGCTGGGTGAAGAGACCGCTCCAAATAAATGAACAGTCATTCGGAATTCTGCAGGAGCATCATCCACATTTGCATGTGGCCACCAAAAGAAGCGCAAGAAGTCTGTATCACCTTCTGTGACCTTGACCTGATGGAACATGGCCTGTATGTCTGCCATCAGTGCTACTGGCTCTTTTCGGAAACGTGTGAGCACTCCTATCAGTGTGCTTGTCAGATTTGGGCCTTGGAGTAGTTCAGAGTTGAGGGATGTCCCCTGAAATGTTGCACTGCAATCGAACACTACTCTGATGGTCTTCTTCTTTGGGTGATATACCCCATGATGAGGGATATACCAAACTTTCCCATCAGTTCTGTTCACCTGTGCTGGGGGAACCATTTCAGCATAGCCCTTATGAATGACATCACTCAGGAACTCTCTGTACTCCTTTTGATAATTCAGATCTCTTTTGAACTTCCTTTTCAGATTCAAAAGGCGTTGTTCTGCAATCACACGGTTGTTAGGCATCGTAACTTTATCAGCTTTAAAAGGTAAGTTAATGCAGTAGTGACCCTCTATCACTTTAACAGATTCATTGGCAATGTTCAAGAACTTCTTGTCATCTACTGACATTTCACTCTTTTCATCATATGCTCTCTCAATGAAATCAGTGTTGTATTGACTCACCAGAAGTTCTTGCAGGTTAACCAGGGAGATCCTATTAACAGTCACTGTGGTCTTGTCCACACCTTTACTGCATCCTCCCAATGGACCATTGATTACCCATCCTAGTAGGGTTTTTACAGCATAGGGCCCATCTTCTTGTGAGTTGATCACCTGCCAGGATTCCATCAAATTTGCTGCATTCATGCCAATTAGTAAATCAATGTCAGAGTCTATTTGTAGTAATTGAACTTCACTGATATAAGGCCATTTCCTTAAATCCGCCTGTGTTGGGATGTTGTCCTTTGTCACTGGCATAGACCTTTGAGTGAAGACCTCAGGTAAAGGAAGGAAATTGTTACTTTTCAGTTCGCACACTTCTAGACCTGACACCAACAAACTCTTGACAGGCCGTTCTTGTGCCATTGTTTTTAGCAAAACAGTTGTTGGTTTCCCTTCCAGGCTCAATTTCTGCGCCAGCCTCTCCGTGCAGAATGTTGCTGAACTGCCTGGATCGAGAAAAGCATAAGTTTGAATGATTCTGTTGCCTTTCACAGACTTCACTTGAACAGGTAAGATTGAAAGTGCACATTTAGAGTTCCCGGCCCCATTATGCCGACAAACATTGGACTTCACCTCTTTGATATTCTTTGGTGGCTCTGCTAACTTTGAGGTCTCACCTTTGACCTGAAAGTTGATGTGAAGCACACTGGGATGGCTTCGGTTGCAGATGTTGCATGACAGACGCGCATGACAGTCTTTGCTTCTGTGTCCTATACGCAAGCATCCAAAACAGAATGCCTTTTCCTTTAAAAGATTCAACTTTTCCCTGTGTGTTTTCTTCTTGAAGTCACAGCAGTGCTCCAGACTGTGAGCACCATCACAGCAGAGGCATGGGGATTTGACATCACTGTCCATTTTTTAAGTCACTGGAGTGGTTACTGCCGCCACATTAGCTGCATAATTAACCTTGGGCCTAAACATGGGCTTGCTTTCCTCTGGCCTTTTACTCCTACTTGCAACTGAATCTTGGATTTCTCCAAATACTGGGTTGGAACATATCTTTGCCTGTTTCTCAATGAACTGTACAAGATCTGCAAATGTTATCCTGCTGTTGCCATCCAGTTTCTCCTGAGCTTTAGTCCTCCACTTATCCCGAAACTTGTAGGGTAATTTCATGACTAAGGCTTTCAAGGTAGATGCAACATTCAGTTCACTCATGTAATCCAGTTTTGTCATGGCATTACAGCATCCTTTCAGAAACAGAGCATAGTCATTCAATGCCTTTGGGTCTTCAGGCTTCAGGATAGGCCAATTAAGAGCTTTCTTAATGTAAGCGGTGGAAATTTTAAACTCATTGCCAAAATGTTCCTGTAACAAGCGTTTGGCTCTGAGATAACCCTGATCTCCATCCATGTGCTGACAGCTCTTTACTAGGTCCCTAGCTTGGCCCTTTGTATATTGTTCAAGGTAAAACAATCTGTCTTGTCCATTGTCCGTTTTCCTCTCAATGTTATGTTCAAAAGAGTTCATAAATGACCTAAACTCTAAGATATCTCCATCAAAGACAGTAACACTTTTAGGTGGCAATGTAGATAATTGCTGCTGTCTGAGAAGCATAGACGTGATTTCGTTTTGTCTATTCAAGATTGCAATTAGACTAATGGGATCTACATTGTCCTGTAATGACCTGTACTGCCCTTGTTCAGGCAGCATAGGACCTGCCATGTCTTTCCTGGAGTTTACAAGATCAACTAGCGGTCTGTATTCTGTACTGAGCTCAACTTTGTCAGAGTGATCAATGGATTTCTCCTTAATATGTTTCAGAACATCATTACCTCCTTGAGTTGCACGATCTGCCTGTAGATTAAAAGTAGACTGTGACTTTTGATCTGGACCCACGGCCTCTGGGGTTTCCTGGAGTAACCAGTGTCCTCTATGGTCAGCCAGTTCACCTTGTCTGCTGCGTGCTTGAAACAAAGGTATGTGTTTAACTTGATCCTTTGGTCGAACAATCCTTTCCTCAAATATGTTGGTTGTGTGAGCCACTTTTTGCAGTGTGTCGATGTTGTCGAGTTCCAGGTTCCTTTCCTCGAAGTACACATTCATGCCATCAGCTGGGGTAGAAGCCACTTGCTCCTCAGCACCAGCATACACTGCAAGCCTGGCATTTGTAGCAGACAATTCAGCTTCAAAATTCAAAGTCTCCATTTGCCTTCTAATTTTTTCTCTTTCCTTCGTTAAAAGTTCTTCTTTTTCTTCTAAAGCTTGCCTTTCTTTCATAGCATCAGCCTTTGCTAAAAGTGCTGCCCTCTCAGCCTGTGCCACCAGACGAGCTGAAGCTGAACTTGATATTGAACTTTTAGATCCCCTACTAACTGAAGAGATGCTGTCTTTGGGACTAATTTCATCATCTTTCTCTGTTGGAGGTGCAACAACAGGACATGATTGAATCCATTCTTCAGCCCTTGTCTTAAACTCCTCAAAATGAATCCTCTTCGGTTCATACCACTCTCCTGTGTCTGTAACACATTCATCCTTTGATAAAAGCTCTTGATATCCTTTGTGTAATTCATTAAACTCCTCAAACATAAATATATATTCCTGCAAGTTCTTCTTTACTTGCTCCAGGTTTGCTGGATCAGACATGAGTTCAGTCATCCTATTCATTTTGCGAGTCAAAGCAGCCAATTTATTCCTTCTAACTTGTTTTGCTTCCCTTTTTCTCAAACTCAAACATTTCTCTTTGCCTTTCAGAATCAACAGCATGGTCAGCCATATTGGAAACTGAAGCTCTTTGTTCAGCTTGACAAACTCAAAGTCCTTTTTTCTTCAAAAATATAAATCAATATTCAACAAAAATGATTCTTCTTCAGGCAATAAACAAGATTCCTTTAAAGTTTCTTCATACACATACCGATTTCTGCAGATTCAGTTGGATTCAATCTTGGTCCTCTACCACTCCCGAGTGGCACATGCACCTGAATTCAGACTTGAACTTCCTTTGTTCCAGTATCCATCCATCCAATGTTGCTTTTTTTACCAAGGTCATCCATCCAAGGCACTTTTTTTGACTAAATGTAGCAGCAATTTCTATTTTACTGCTACTGGTGGCTGAGTTGGGTTTGATCCTGACGCATGTATAAAAGATGAGGAGTAGAGGTTTGTCCGGTTGGTCCCTTTGGCCATTTATTGTAGAAAAAAGATGGTTTACAAATTGCTTGAAACAAACTAAATACATTAAACTAAAGAGTCTCTCGTAGAGCACATTGAACGTCACAAAACATGGTCAAAAAAGTGTTGCCTCGCTCAGCCACGCCCAGATGCTCTTGTGGCTGGCTCTTTAAGCCTTTCCTCTTGGCTCCACCCTTCGCCTCTCAGGTTCAGTTCAGGTGTCCTGTAGGTGGGGTAAAAACACCTACAGACACAGTGTCACTCTCACACACACACACACACACACGCATGGCTAATAAAGAAAGATAACAAAGGTTAATATGGCTCCTACATAAAGTATTTTACCAATTTTACCAATCACATTATTAAATGTCCCCATCTGCCCATCAACTGCAGCCACACAAGCAGTCATATAGATAAAAAGAGAGAGAAGGGGGGGGGCTTGAGTGGAGAATACGTAATCTACCTTCCACACCCGACATTGAACGGAGCAAACAGCGGAGAAGTTCTTGAAGATGGATGACAATAAATGAATAGTTGAAGTGGAGAAGTACAGTGAGCTGTATGATCCTCAGCACATATGAGACAAAAAAGACACATGTTGGGATGCTGTTGCAGTTAATGTTGGAGCAACAAGTAAGTATATGCTTGAAAAAAATGATTAACTGCCGTTTTTACTCCTCCCTGGCCTCCTGCAGAGCCATGACAGCGGAGCTCTGGAAGCGCAGGTCAGTCTTCAAATCCTGAGTGATTTCTCTCACCAGGCGCTGGAAGGGCAGCTTGAGGATCAGCAGCTCCGTAGATTTCTGGTAGCGACAGATCTCTCTCAGAGCCTCGGTACCGGGCCTGTAATGGTACCGGGCCGGTAGCGGTGAGGCTTCTTAACGCCGCCGGGGGCCGGGGCTCTAGCGAGCAGCCCTGGTCTCCAGCTGCTTCCTGGGGGCCTCCGGTGGATTTACGAGCGGCATTTGCAGCATTTCCATAGATTTATTTAGAGAGTGAATAAACTCCTGAAACAGAGAAGTACCGTCATGAAATCCATTGATTCCAAAAATGTAACTGTATTCTGAATACCATCTGCTTAAATTATTACTGTAACGGAATATAGTTACTCATAATTTGTATTCTAAATACCGTGCGTTTGCTGTCAGGGCTCCTCGACTCTGGAACGACCTGCCATGAGGAGCTCAGGCTTGCTAAATCATAGTCTTCTTTTAAAACACTTACATACATACTTTCATTGAAAGTCCTTACCATAAATGAAAACTTTGATATCGTATTTAATTTTCTTGGAGTTTTAATTTCAACTGCATTTTACATTTCATAAATGTTTTATTGTGTTTTTTTTTTTCTATTTTATTTTGTTGTGCTTTAAAAATAATGTTTATTATTATTATTATTATAATATCTCATTCATATTCACTGTAGTGAGTTCCGAGTAAAGAGAGAGATAACTTGGTTGCTGCAGGGAGAGCAGGTGACATAGGATGAGTGAGACAAGGAACCCATGTTGATGTTTATAACCAAATAAGGACATATCTTCAGTCTAATCCGAATATACAGACTTGGCCTACATGTATTTTTATAAGGGCGGCAATCAATTACATTTTGAATCGCATGATTGTCTATAGTTAATTTGCGGTAAATCACAAATTAATATCACAACTTGTATCTGTTCTAAATGTACCTTAAAGTGATATTTTTCAAGGTTTTAATACTCTTATCAACATGGTAGAGGATAAATATGCTTGCTTTAAACAAAATGTATGTTTATTATTTTTGCAACAATCCAAAACAAAGACAAATAGTGTCCAGATTATTCTCCAGAATATCCTCAAAGGTTGAAAAAATATGCTGAAAGCATCATATGGCAAACTCAAGCCAAACAAGAAACAACAGCATATTGACAGTGTTAATCCCAATGTTAATCCCATTTAGATATCACTGTTGAAAGTTTGGTGCTTGTGGATCTGTATATGCGTCTCTGTTGCAACCTATCCAGCATGGTCTGCCTTTGGCGAGGGGCTCTCTGCATCAGCTGTATGCTTGGCAAGCAAGTTGTGTCTAAGTCTGGAAGTACTCTGGTGGTGACTCATTTCACATCGACAGTATATGCATATAACTTTGGTCTTGTTGAGAGAACCACGTAGCTTGGATTTGAAGCTGAACTTGACACAAAAGACACTGTTCTTCATCCATCTGAGGCCTGTTTCTGTTTGCCATCCACATCTTTAGCGTCCATCACTTCCTGATTTTACAAACTACGGGGCGGGCCGAGGGTCATAATCACAGAGTGTTAAAAAATATCATATATTTTACATATTTATTTATGTTATATATAATTTCATATACTTATGTAATATATTTTTTTTAATATGAAAAATAAATATATAAAGTTATATAAAATAGACATAAACATGTTACCAAGCACACGTTAGACTTATAATACAGTATTAAACATTGTTTTAAATAGCAAAATACATACAAATTTATCTCAAGTGTTAATAATCAGTTGTGAGATTTTGGTCATCCCCCAATGTTCACTTCATTACTACGGCCTTGAACCACACCATCAGTTTCAATGATACTGCCTCTCAACTGTGAAAGAAATCAAAGCTACCATCAGAGGGAGCCTGAGAGACAGATACAGTGGTGTTCATGACATCCTACAGTCTTACCACTGTGACTGAGGTCATTGAAGAACAAGGAAATTAACTCTTTTAAATTTTGCATTATCCTGCTATGCATAAACACCACCGTTGCTTAATTTGAAACATTTTATTGCTGTTACAATATTAATTGTTTTAACTTAAAATATTACATTATATCCGCCATGTCAGCAAGGCCCCAGAGGCAACAGAAGCCACGTCAACCACAGGGAGAGCAGACCCAGAGGAATCCACAGAGTCTCCTCCTGTCATGGCTAAACTGTTTGGCTGAGGAGGGAAAACACTGAAGTTTTCTTTACAGCTGGTGAAAGAAGAGGTTTCTCATACATGATACCTCCCTGAATTCTAAACATCAAGCATGGTGCCAATGAACCCAAATATCCTCATGTAGCGTTCTTAGCAAAGCATTACCTGGCTGCATCTGCATCATGTGGACAGCGAAGCCAAATGTTTCTCGGGTCATGTGCATTTTTAGTTTTTATAGGGGCCATCAGAGGAGTTCCGGCTGCTTTGAGCATTTCTGCATTGTCTTCGGTCTTCATATAGATGCCGATGCCATCTTGAAAACCTTTATAACAAATATTTCCCAAAGACAAGACAAATCAAAGAACAGTTTATAAACAACTGAAGCATGATGGAAACCATACAAAAAGTAATACCCAACACTACTCAGTTAATGCATATCTGTCCAGGGTGCCACCTGGGACAATATCAATATACATACACAACTGCTGTGAGCAAAATCCCCCCAAGTGGTAACATCCTTACTGTTGAACAGTAAATGGAACCCTTCATTTCTAGTATCACTACTACAGATGGTGTAGGATTAGCAACAGGTGTCAGTATGCTGTTGAATGTTAATGCATCTACAATACAATACATTACAACATAACATTCTTGGATGTGATGACTGTTGCAGTCTTATCCTTTGGTCTAAATGTGTTTAACTGCAGAGTTTATAATTGAATGATACCAACTGGCACTTTGTGAGTGTGTTGCTGAAAGATACCTGTAATACACAATAATGCACCGGCCACCCGCCTCCCTTTGGACTCTCCTGGTGTCCAGGGAGGACAGAGCAGAGGGCACTGGGACATGTTGAGGGCTGAGCTGGGCCCTCTTTGCTTCCTAGCTAAGTTGCAGCCCCAGGCAATTGTAGAAATCCAGGAGAATTGTCCTGGCTCGTCCAAAGAGCATTATGAGCCATCTGCAGCCCCTGAGGACACAATGTCTTTAAAACTGCTCTGTTGCTTACGGAGACTGACACAAGCCTTGAGAGTATCATTCTATTACATGAAAGCACATTTTGTCAATTGTTGAATTGTGGTTAAATTTGTTGTTCAAATTGTTATTAATAGTGGCATATAAATACATAGAAGCATAGAGTATATAATCAACACATTGTTGAAGTGTGGCAATCTATGTAGTATGAATGCTCACTCATTAATCTATGTATCACATCAGTCTATCAGGGTTTTCTCTTTGTATGTCACTGTTTCTCTTAAGTTTGTGTGAGAAATATAACTTGCTGTTCAAGTCTCATCTCTTTTTTTTCAAACTGATCGAAAATCTTTGTCAAAGTCGTTTTTACAACTATTTCTATTAAGAAACAGATCAAGATAGCCTGCACTCTAGCTTAAAGGTATGTTGGAGTTGAAAGGAAGCTTAACAGCCAGCTACCTCTTATTAGTGAACTCAACCTCTTTTCAACATAGTTATTGTGGTAGGCCAGCCCCAGACTGAGTTACATACCATGAATTGGAAACGTAAGTGCTTTCTGCAGCACTCTTTCTCTTTCAAGGCCAGAGATCAGCAACCATTTGCCATGGAAGGCAGAGTGTCGGTAGCTTTTCATTCCATCCAAACACTACATCAGAGACCTTTTGGAGAAAGGTCCTGTGTGTGCAGCTGTGCCTGTGTGTCGGAGAAAGTGTCTAAAGCATTATCGCAGTAGTGAGTGTAACAGACTGAGAGCCTGTTAACAGATATTTCTGTAGAGCTCAGCTCAGCAGGATTTATTTACCAATTAGATTACCTATTTTGCTCTCTCTGCATTTTTTTATTTAGGATTGTTTACAAAAATCCATAAAATCCACTAACAAACATTTTTAGATAGTTATAACAGATAAAACGAATTTTTCAACTTCTTCATTCACCATTTAAATAATACTGAGTTCAGTCAGTGCAGTAATGAATTAACAAACCATCAATCCTTTGACTGAGCTAGTGAATTTATTTTGGTTCTCAAATACTCAATGAATTTATCAGTAATGCCGAATTTCTAAGTTCTCACATCATTTAACCTCACTGATATAAAAAAAAGCTGACTGGTAGGAATCACTCAATTCAGTAAGATTGCACGAGCTTAAGTCTTTCAAAGACTAACCTTTCAAAGTATTTACAACACTCTACAATGCAAAAAACTGTAACACAAATTACAAAATAATCCTAAAATAATTATAGTGCCTTCTAAATTTCACAATGTCCAGGGGACACACAAGTCAATTTGGTCTTCAATACAGCTGATCCGGCCCATTGTATGATAGCTCAAGCAATCAATCATAAAATTATTATATATCAGACATATTTTCTAACTTAGAGCTTGATTATAGCAGTTAGCTTGCGTGAAGAATTAACACTGAAAACAAGATTGACATCTACTTTGATGAAAAACTCATCTATGGTTTTTGGTACAAGTGGAAGATTAGTAAATGTCCATTGTGATAACATTTTAGGCAGATTAATTGTCACTGCTATTGTGAAATCTATTTAAATTGTATTCAGTTGACAGTTAATTTAACTATGACTTCCAGATTTCCCTTCTTGGGTAAGAATTGGTGTGATCCAGTATAAAAAGTTTGATTGTGTTTTCAACCGGTATTTAGGAATTTATTAGCAGAAACTTGAGGCAACTCTCACTGTTTTCAGTGATGCTTATAAATATCCCAGCATCGCATCTTGATTAGCCACAGTGCCTTTTGATGAATTAATTTGTTGCTCTGCTCACTGACATCCCCGTTATACATCTACTCTAAAACAAAATAAACGAGATGACACTGTTCCATTCATCTATGACAGTAATTTCCAATAAAGCTCAGGCTTTTAAGATAATGATTTCAACACAAAAGTATGTATGTAAAGTACTGTAAATGCTAGTATATATCCC
Source organism: Limanda limanda (assembly GCF_963576545.1). Classification (NCBI taxonomy): domain Eukaryota; kingdom Metazoa; phylum Chordata; class Actinopteri; order Pleuronectiformes; family Pleuronectidae; genus Limanda; species Limanda limanda. The sequence continues at coordinate 31,877,109 of NC_083637.1, read as the reverse complement.
CCAGACACACACACGTACACATTCATACACACTAATACTTTCTCTTTTATCTTTTACAGGACACGTATTTGCATTATGCATTCCATGGCCCCTTACTCTAACCACCTTAAATCATCACAACTTTATGTACAACCTCAACCCACACCCAAACCTAACAAAACCTAGTTCTGAACCCGAAAACTTTCTAAAGGTGTGTCAGGAAATGAAGACCAGACAAAATTGTCCACCTTTCCCAACATGTCCTCATTCCGTAAGGTCTTAAATTCAAACCGGTCCTCAAAAAGATAGAAGTCCAAATACACACACACAGAGACACAAAGTCACACTCACAGCTTGATGAGCACATGATGTGTCAGACCTGCCAGTGACCCAGAAGATTGAAGTGAAGCACTCTGACAGAGCGTGTGTATATACGTGTGTCTTTGTATGTATGTGCGTGTTGGTGTGCGTGTGTGTACTGGTGTGTTTGACAGTGGAAAAAGAGCATTTGAGGGCAGAGGAGGCCAAATAAGAGCTCACCCTCCTCTCTGTCCTCTTGAACACACACATACAGAGGTGACATCAGGAGTGTTTCTGCCTCACTGCTATTGTTGCTCTCCTGGCTGGAGTGACAGTCAGGCTGACTCTCTCTCTCTCTCTCTCTCTCTCTCTCTCTCTCTCTCTCTCTCTCTCTCTCTCTCTCTCTCTCTCTCTCTCTCTCTCTCTCTCTCTGCGTGCCCTAGAAAGTGATCTCTTTAATTTATGGATGTGTGTCTGCCATTAGCTTAAGGACCTGCAAAAAGTTGTTGATGTGCCATTCGACTGTATTTGTGTCACCTTCAATTACATACTTAGACCACTGAGCCGGCATGAGACATACTTGAGGAAAGACAAACACAAACTCTTTTACCATCTTACAGTAAAACACATCCCATCTGAACAATACAATATCTTTCAAAACCATTAATACTTTAAAAATGTTTAAACATTTAGTTCTGTGCTGGTGTCTGGAATTTGTAGGGAACATTGATACCTTGTCAAAAAACACGTTCCTGGAGGATGATGCACCTAAAATAACCAAATACTTTTTCGCAGCCCTGTATCATTGATCACAAGGCAAAAACCTCTGATGGCGCGAAGGTGCAAAGGGAATTTATGACACAAGACACACGGAGCTTCTCTTTCCAGCTTCTCCTTCCTCTTCTCCATCCTTATCACATCAAAGTAATTCTTATCTGATCAGTACATGTTACTAACTTGACCCCTTCCCTAGAGTTTCTGTGCCTTATCGCCCGCAGATGCAGGGCCACAGCTGTGGCCGCACCATGTATAACGATTTGCGGATCGCGCATCAGAGGTCGTAATGGTGGATCCAGTTTGGTGGATTCTGTATCGTGCCTGCTGATCGTAGTGGTAATGGAGGATCCTTTGTCGCGTTGGCACCGGATGGTGGTGGACCACGACCGAGGCGGCGGCTGATAATGGATCCTAACTGGCGTGATCTTGCTGGCTGCTGACCAGAGACTATGATTGCAGCAGGACTGCTTGACATATAGTATTGAAGTTATCCTGTTAGTTACCCATGTTTTACTACACTTGACATCTATTGCGCTTCTGTCCGTCCTGGGAGAGGGATCCCTCACGTGTGGCCCTCTCTGAGGTTTCTACGTATTTTTACCTGTTAAAAGGGTTTTGAGTAGTTTTTCTTTACTCTTGCTGAGGGTTAAGGACAGAGGATGTCACACCATGTTAAAGCCCTATGAGACGAATTGTGATTTGTGAATATGGGCTATACAAATAAAATTTGATTGATTGATTGTATGTGTTGCTGAGTTTTATACCATTCTAGAATAAAGAGGTGTAATCACATTACTCACTTATGTTTATAAATGGTTGTGTAACAAAACTGATCCCAATGTTCGATTTTAATGTAGAGGGAGAACATTGAAAATATGATATTTCAGGGGCTTTTACTTTGAAAATCTATTGTCAGAGGGAGACCATGAGGTGGTAACCTATCAATATGAAGTGAAACTAGTCTGTAGAAACTGGTAGTTTTCTCAGTGATAGTCTGTTATTTTGTTGGTTATATTTAAGTTTTTCTTTTTGGGAAAGTTTGACTGATTAATAATTGAATTATTTTCTTATTTCTCAAATTTCTGTGAAATAGTTTCACATTTCATCTCATTGATTTAATTATTAATATCATTGCTATATTCAGTTAAATAAATGTTGTTTTTTATTTAATTAATTAATTAATTTCTTGCCTTAATAATTCATTCATGCATTGACAAACTGAACAAATGTGACATCCAATCAACAGGAAGGTTGCTTTTATTTTGAAATAAGTAGAAATAATGATGAGAAATGAATGGGGGCTAGTTTGACCATGTGTTTTGTAGTAGTTTCACCCATACCACAATGCAGCTTTCACTTCATGTTATCAGGGTATTCTGCCACCAGAATATAAAGTCCTATTTAGCACTATGCCACAATTAACTCTTTGCTTCTGTGAATGCAGTGGAATTTGAGTTCAGTTAACCCATTGTCACAACTTCCAACAGCACACATTTTTTTTATTGTGTTTATTGTATATAATATGCACAAAATGTATGTTATTCACAAATCCTTAGACGAATAATGAATAAGAGATAATAGGGCGAAAAGGATGTTTCCTCTTCAGTGGCCTTGAGGACTGATTGTCCTCATTCTGCTTTGTTTTAAGATGACAGAAATCACTCAAACAAGTAAAACAGTTTTTAAAACTGAGAAGTAGTTCACCAGTAGAATTATTAAGTATTGTTAAATAAAGTGTTCTTTTTTTTGTTTTACAGATTTATCAGAGAAAAGTTGCAGGGCTGCTACCCAATGAGATTAAACCGAGCCAGTGGACTCCAAATCCAGTGGAATTCACAGAAAGACACAAGAACAGAGGTATGCATGTGCAAACACAAACATGGCTCAAAAGTTTGAGCAGGTTGTCCACTTATCAGAGGGTTTGGGGTTCAACTTCCATGCCAAAGTTTCTTTGGGCAAGACACTGAACACCCATGATGTATGATAGGGCACTAAGCAATCAACCTTATTTATTATTTCTGTAACCTTCCCCTGCTACACTGGAAACAATACAGCTATCCATTTATATGTCATGCCACAAGGAAGAGACTTCCATGCTCTTTGCTGGGGTCCATCGCAAAAACAAATATTGAGATCACATAAACCTAATTTCAAAGAACATTTCTAATTTGTTTACTATTATGAAAGTGTTTAGCGCCTCACTGACAATCAGTACAAAGACAGAGGTCCTTTGCCCACTTTTTTCAAATATTATTGATCCAGAACACAAATTAAAATGTAGACTTTGTATGTACAACATATCAAGGCTGAGCTGTTACCACAGAAGAAAATATAGTTTTAACAGTAACTGCATATAGAAGTTACTTCAGTATATCCTGCACATATATCATAACTTGTGTATACTTGTCATTTGGTGGCTTAGTTTCAAGGCTTTCTTTCACTGCTGGTAGTGGAGTCAATACTGATAAGAACCAATCAGGAAGACATTGGGGGTTTCTTTGTCACTGCCTCTTTTACGGGCTTGAAAACTAGTCAGGACTCCAGGTAAAATTGTTTGGAAAAGGGTTGAGTATTTAAACAAAAGGACATTGTGGATGTAGCCTTCTTAAGAGCAGTTTGCAGTGGTTTGTATTTTACCTAGCAGCCATTTGTAGGTGGCTGAGGGGAGATGGTATCCCCTGTTAACCAAAATACCCTATTAGCTACAACACCCGAGTCAAGAGTGGGCTTTTTAGGGGGTTTAATTGGTTTAATTACTGCTACCTTAAAAGCCTGAAGTACAAAGCCAGTTAACAGAGACATATTAATCTGATTGACAGTGTCAATGGTTGTTTGCATTGAGGCTGCTGATCTATTTACAGTCACCAAGCGTGGGTGTGACATTGGGTTTTACTTCCCTCTGAAATGTACTGACACATAGCTGTGCAGTACATTTCAGAGGAATCGTTTCCTTAAATTTGGTTACGGTATTATCTGATAAACATCACCTATAGTAGAAGTTTAAACCAAAATCAATGTAATTGATGATTCTAAATGCCAATGTATCGAAAGCAAAGTGAGACAGAGGGGGGTTTTGTGGAAGTTTTATAAAACGTTCCATTTCTATGCCATATGTCAGGGCAATATCGAGTATAATTAAAATGGGGTTATTTACGTGGTGACTAGAATCAATTGAGTCTATTAGTGCACTATTTATTAATAATAATAATAATAATAATAATGTTATACTCGAAACGCCAATCCTTCGGCATTGGATTATTGGCCTGCTAATTAATTAATACATTTTGTGTTCATTTTTCTCCTTTTTTTTCACTCAAGTTGAACTTGTCTCCCAGGCCCTTGGATAAACCAAAGATGCTGTTTGTTAGATTATTAAATTATTGTAATTGCTATTGATATTAAGAATTGTAAAAATCGGGTTAGGGTTACGCATATCTTTAAATCACAGCAAGTTCTCAGCCTCCGCCAATAAGTGAAAAATAATCATCATTTAGCTGCAATTTACTTTCTTACCTTTGTATTTGCACATCATATTTTCATGGCACAATATTTTCTCCAATTTATCCACCTGACAGTGTAAGAATCTTACCCGGCACAAATCGTGATTTTTAAAAATGTAATAAAAAAATGTATCTGGCTGTAACAGTTTAGTCTGGACACATATATTGGACATACTGTTCTTACTTCTCTACCTACTTGTGTTTTACATTTTTGCATTCTATCTATCTATCTTTGTTAAGCGGAATTCTTAAAATAAGCGAGCCACAGACAGACAGACAGACAGACAGACAGACAGACAGACAGACAGACAGACAGACAGACAGACAGACAGACAGACAGACAGACAGACAGACAGACAGACAGACAGACAGACAGACAGACAGACAGACAGACAGACAGACAGACAGACAGACAGACAGATGGACAGACATAGATTTATGAAATAAGATGATGTAAATCATTGCGATGAAATTCTCATCATTTTGTATCTCTGCAAATCTTTTTTTTACACACACCATTTTTCTTTAGTCCAATTCGCTTTTGCTAATTAAAATTTCCTCCCATCTTGCTCTCTGAGAATACTCTTACTTTATTTCTTCTCTCCTTTTGCCACTACTGAACAGGAAACCTGCTGAGAAACAGTCCCTCAAAGTGAGAAAGCCCTTTTTAAAACAATTTTTATTTTTGAGCACACTATTGTGCTTTTAACTCAAAGTTTATAACTAACACGTGAGTAAAGGAAAATCTGTTCCATCAAACAGTTGTATAACCTTATTTTCAACTCTTGCATCATACAATATTATAGTTAAGTAGTGATAGAATGGGGGGTAATGCCTTGTATGGTCACACTCTTCATCTGCTGAATGTAAGAAGTGGGCCAGTTTCCTTTTTTCCTCTCAAGCTTGCCTTCTCTCTCAACCTAACTTTTTCTCCAACTAAGCACTTAACTTGAAAAGCAAATGGGTAGTCATTCATTACAGAAAAAGAATAATCAACAAATCATGATGATTGAGGATCAAATGTGGTTTAAAAAATAAAAAACACTTTTGATGTATAAATTGTATTGTTTCAGCATCATACAGTTCATAAAGAATATAGAACATGTAGGTATTTTCAGAGCAAATGTTATCAAGGGTTTCCTAAGAGCATAATGCATTTATTATGTTCCCTCTGTCCCATTCTGTCTTCATTAATTCCTAAGATTTTCTTGACATGTTCGCATCTGGCTGCCATGTCCTTTAACATCATCCATCAGCCGCTACTGTGTAATTACTGTAACTATTAACCTATACAATGATTAACGATTTAAGTCTTGTTGCGCATACTGAACTACTCATATTTCTTATCATGCCAATCCATCTCTAAGTCCATTCTAATCAAATAATTATTCAACCATATGTGATAATTAACCTATTCAGTCTGTGTTGATTGATTCATCAAAAGTGTGCAGATGATGTAGGCTGTTCTTATTGTTATGTGTCCTTATTTATTTATTTTAGATATACATGCATCATCATATCCAATTGTTTCATCATCATCATGTAGCCTACCATACGTAAGCTGCGATCTAACGCTGGTCCATTCATGTTCTCAATATAGGTTGCTCTCTGTTTGCCTCCGGAGTGGATTCCTTCAACTGTGCCTTCAAGCACAATTTATCCCATTGTATCAATAATAGCTATTTTGTCTTTGGATAATGGTTTTGAGAGCTATTGGTTTCATGTCAAGGTAAATATGTATATTAAGGTATGAAATGCTGAGATTTTGTCTGGCCACTCATAATGCTGTCACCTTCTGTTCATCATCTGTTTTAATTGTGGGAGGATTACAATTAGCCATAATTAGCCTTACAAGGCAAATAACCAGGCGGAGCAGGCACATCTTGGTGCCAGTGATCACACATACCTTTTCTAGATGTTCCACAGCAAACTTATGCTTGCTATGCCATTGCAAGCCTTTTTTGTTTTATTTTTTGCTGCAATCTTCCTCTTCATCTGCTGCATTTTTTGAATTTATCTCTGGCCATCAGGGCTGTGACATATGTCTAAAAAGTAATGGAAGTATTGTGGAAATTGCCAGTTCCATGTTTATCTCAGTGTAGATTTACAAATGTGTGAGGAACCTTTTTCCTATCATGGACCATTTCAATATGTATAGCATCCTTTGTTTGTGTTTTCATTTTTGTTGTGATGTTTAAATATTACTTCAATAAGACATTTGTATTGTTGTAGGCACTGATTTGTAACAGAAAGTTGCAAAGATCTTTGCTCACTTTACTTGCTATATGAGATGCTGGAGCTGCTTCTCTCTAGTGAAGTGTCAGACGGCAGAGCATGGTAGTTTTATGAACATAATTATGGTGCTAGTCAGCTGGTTATAACCATAACAATTTGGACAAAGAAATTCTCATCTTTTTTCAAAACATGGGTTGCAAAGACAGTAATACCTCCCCAATTTTAAGATCAGTCATAACATAAAAATGTCCATGCCACCCTGGCAAACGTTGCCAAGCTGTTTTGGCTCATGGTTCTTTTCAGATTTTGTGTCTTTTTTTTGAATGTATGAATTGTCTTGTGGACCTGATCAAATTTTCCCAGTTGTCAAATTGTTACTACAAGGGCTCAACTGGGTGTGGTGCCACACCCACTTGAGCCCTTCTCATCTATCGTTGTTAGGATTATTTCAAAACTACTGAACGCATCTCTGAGAGACCCAAAGAGGAAACCATGACATTTTGGAGGGGATATAGGTTAACAGGCAGATCCATGAATTATCTTTCTTTGACATGACAATATATAAGATTGATTTTATTAATGAGTTGCAAACATTTAAGGAAGCCTTTACAAAAACAGCCTTTATTGTGATATTTGCTAAAACTGGGACTATGATCTGACAGTAGTGCATGAGGCAGATTATCTTGGAAAAGTTCTGGTTCCTCTTACGTCTTCTGCTATGCAATTTGGAAGAATCCAATCCAATGCTTTGCTAAACTTGTTCACTATGTAGCATTAGTTAGCCACGTGTTTGCTTCATATCCAACAATCCCAGCCAGCAGCAGTTCTCATGTTAATGTGACGCAGAATCTTAGCCAGTTTTGGATTACAAATGTTGCTGGTTGTTAGAGGCATGTTAATGCATTTGCAAAATTGATGAAAATGCTATTTAGAAATGTCCTATGTTGTTTTTTCTGGTTGAGGGGGTTACTATCTTGTCCACAAGGACTGGCTTTGGAGACGGTAGCTCAGCCGGAAAGGGAATGAGGGTTCTGGAATGTTGTTATAGTTCAAATTCTCATGTAGTCTTTCTATCTTCTCTATTTCCGAAATCATATCCACTGCAGCTTTAAGTTGAAAAAGTCTTGTAGATATGAGGGATCAAATCAGACTTGGCCATCAGCAATTAATGATCAATCTCTTAGTCTGTTTTTTTTCCCCCATATTGGTTGTTAAATAGTCTCTGCCAGACCATTTGTCCAATGATATTCAAAGGATAACACAACAAATACTGCTAATTCCAAGGGAGGTGAAGTTCCCCTGTGCTTCTTAGAGTGTGAACCTTCCAGGTGCCAATATTAATTTAATGTTTGTTAAGTCACTGCAACACTGGATGTGTCAGACTTTGGGGTTCCTGAAAAAATGATTTCCCCCAGAGGTACATGCAGTGCAGTCAGCAGCTCCCCCAGTATAACCATCACCATGGTCCCACTTTTCGAGGAATGTTTTTTGTCATTTGTTGACCGTATCATAGAGTGACGGTTCAGCCGCCAGTGCTGTCATCTAACACCCTTTCGCCATTGTCTTCACGGTAACGGTGGTCAAGGCCTCTGACAGGTAATAGTACTTGCACAGGAGACATCTTGGACATCTTGCAGCAGTTTAAATGCACTCAATCATCAATAACTGGTCAGATGCAAATTTTACATTTTGCCCAGTGCAACAGATTAGGCTATGATTGGGCTATACGAATACACCAATTTCCAAATAAGTCCCCCCAGCAATTGCCCTTTATTAAATAGTAATGTCAGATCACATTGTGAAAGAGCTATGACTAAGCTTTCTCTGTTGATACATAGCTGGTAGCATTAACAGCTGTTTACTTTCCAGTGTAATATGAACATTAATTTATATACCTGCCATGAGGTGTCTTGTCTCCACAAACCTAACAAAACTGAAAACTATCCTCTACCTATCTGTAGCATATCCCCCGAAAGATGGTCGAGACTTTCAACTGATGTTTTCAGGTTTATTTGAAACTTGATTGAAGATTGATGTGTAGTTCCTGTTATAAGCAGGTTGGTGGTTGGGACTCCTGTTTTGAAAGGGGTTCTTATGGAAAGGGTTTCTATCGATAGAGAAAAGTGTGAAGGAAAATAAACGAGTGTGATGTCCAGATTCCATAACCGTCTCTCGTGTCCTTCCTCGGCTGAGGCCTCCTGACAGTATAAGAGAAGTAACCGTTTGGCTACATTAGTCTTTTGTAGTTCACTGTTATTTATACAGAAGGAGAATCTGACCGTTTTAAGCAACGCTACGTCTATGGACGCTATACGTCACTTTCAAAATAAAAGCATGGAAACAAAATTTGAGCGAAAAACAGGAAACAAATTTGTTCGAAAAACAGGATTTTTATCTTGGACAAACAGGAAAAAAAATAGTTAGAAAAACGGAAAAAAAATAGTTAGAAATACAGAGCTTTTTTTCTTTCTTTTTTTTTTCAAGTGAATGCAATACGCTTCCGTAGAATACAGCTATATGACGAGAAAAACAAAAACATTACATAGCTAGTTGCAGTATATTTATATGGTAAATCTATGGTTGCATTTTAGATTTACCGCTAAGTTGTCAATGTAACTTTCAGAGAGAGATCTGTAGCTTCAGCATATTAGCCCAACAAATTACTCTTGAGGTATTATGTGGAATTCACTTACCAAAAAAAAGCTAATATAATAAATATATCACTAACGGACAAACAAACAAAACAGAGGAATATATCTGTGCTTTGGGACTTGTGCAGTTTTCTTATTGAATCTCATTGCACACATTAACTCTGCTGGTTTCAAAACCAGTTACAGTTCTTTTCTCCTGGCTGAGCTGTGCCAACACTGTCTTACAGCACCATAAACTGAAAGCACTGAGGCAAGAGTCCCGTGAGTCTTGTCCTCATGTGCATGTGTTATAAAAAGGTGTTGTAAAATATTTTTCATTTTCCCTGATTGATATTGATGATCTTGATTGTTTCAGGAGAGTTGTGCAGAAGAGGGTTTCACATAGAGTTCATCAAATGTCTAACTGTTGATATTGACAGGACAGACTGTGGCAACCGCTGTCTGTGTCCCCTGTAAGTAGTCCACTCTTTAGTAGAGATGTGAATGCTTAAATTGTCTCAGAACTCTTCTAAAATAATCTTTTTTGATTAATGAGGTAAGAAATTGTGCAAAATACTTAGAACCAGGCCCATTTGAACTATAAACAAGTAGTCTTTCCTCTCTGAGTCAAAATGTATGGCTGATAGTTAGACCTATAGTTCTAGTTTTGAAAGTGTTCAGAAGTTATATGGAGACTACCCTTTGTGAATCATTGCTCAGAAGTCATAGCCAATATAAGAATGTTTCTATTGGTCATTTATTATCTTAATATTTCTAAATAAACCTTTGGGTAAATACTTATAGCTTATAATGAGAATTCTGGAAAGAAAAACACATTTTGATAGGTAAATGAAATGAGCCATGATCAAGGACTGGCATTTTCTATTCACTGTATTTTGTTCATAAAATTGTTATCACTCAGTGCCCCTCAGTGGGATCATGACACCTGAATACAGTGGTCCCAGCATGCCCATCACTGCACTTTATTCAACAATAATCCTTTTTTAAACATTGCATTCAGCCGCCTCTGGCTGGGAGTTGGCCTACTTCTCATTCAGTTATGTGCATGAGGATCATCTTATCGACCTGACACAGTATTTGTATTCTGAGTGGTCTAGGGACATGCAGTGCCAAACTTGGAGCAATTTGGAACCGAATTACCTATAAATATGAATTCAAATTTAATAAACAGGAGACCGGCACTCTGTAGCAGTCAGTAGGGTATGCCTCGTGTTTTCATCATGTCTTATTCTACCTCCTCAAAAAAACTACAGCAGTGGTTGACAACTCAATCAAACCACTGGCAGATCATTTTGATCATTTATTTTTTATATTACACCAGATTGGACTGAGACAGACCGAGAGTACAGGTGGTGATCTCCATCATGACACATATATGGAATCACTTCTTCTTTAGGTTGTCTTTAAAGTAAAAGCACAATGTTCCTTTGTTGCCGTAGTGCTTTTTAGCAAGCCAAATTATAGAGATTTATTTAGAAAAGTTGTGAACTTTGGTCTGATGATTGCATTGTTTAAAGGACCTCTGAACTAGCCTACATTCAGTGTTTGAAAAAATAGCACCAGTTCAGTTAATCGTTCAAACGTTTGTTATAAACCACAAACGTTAACAATAAAAAAGCAGATTGCATTTCATTTTATGAAAACCATTGTCTACAAAATATTCATTGCAGATAAAACATGTAAGATGAACACAAACTTCCCTCTCCAACGTAGACTGTTTATAAAAAGCTCCGCACAAAACTCCCAGCACAGAAACATAAAAAAATGAGAGTGTATTGTAAACTTGTCCAAACAGGCAGGTTTAGAACGGGTAGTATACTACATCTGGACAGTTTCCAGATGCAGACAAAAATATGGATCAATGCTAGTATATTTATCACCTTCCAGATAAGATATAGAGCTCTGGGATAACGTTAGTTTTTTCTCTGAAAACAGTAAATACAAACAACAGAAACAAACTAATAAATCTTCAAGACAGCCCTGGGTATAGGCTGATATAAAACAGTTCTCAGTCTAACTGGAGCCTCTTATTCCAAGATGCTTCTACTGTAAGCCTTGTAGGATAAAAAGTGTGGCCCAGATGGCTGATATTTATGTTCATGTACGATAATTGGAGTGATAAATGCAACTTTTATCTGCTGGCTTGGCATGTGTTTTCCAACAAGATGATGAATGGTTGGCATTAGACTACTTTCTTAAAAGGCCTCTCTAGGAAAATCCATTGGCTCTGGTAAGTGAAATCATCACTCTAAAAAAAATGAGTTCTGCAGAGTGTGAGGGAAAAGGTTCTCTACAGAACCATAAGCGTTTGAAAGTCGCTGTAAATTTACATTTTTTTCTCAATATGTTCAGTTGGAAAACCCTTGTTTTTTTGTGGCTTTATGATTAAAAAACAAAAGTAATTTTGTATCAAAATATACTATGTAAAGAACCTTTAACAATCAAACAATAACTCCCCAATGACCTCATGGTAAATATTACCTCTCATAGAGTTAAGTTAAGAATATTCACATTTCTGTTATTGTTGTCAAATCCCATCAAAAGTATAGCATTTTGTATCTGTTTAAAAAGTTATCGAATGTCTCTGTCGTAAAAGCCTAATTTAATTTAACTTCTGGGTCGTTTTTAAATAAAACAGTGACTGAGTAAGGAAAATCTGAAAACTGTCACATTGTAACGAAGGTGGACACAGCTCTTTTGGCTTTTACAACACTGGTTGAGAGACCCAGGAAACTCACAGACCAAAAGCATGCATTGGAAATAATCTCACTTGATGCCACTCAGCCAATAAAATCTGTGAATTCTCACTCACTTAGCAATCAGTGAGTGAGACACACATCACGAGAGGGGGATGCATAGACAGAGAAAAGTTAGTGTGGGATAAGAAGAACAGAAAGGAAGAAAAAAAACAGGTGTTGAAGCTATTTGTTTAGTAAGATTTGTAGAAAATGGTAAAGAATTTGGTTGAGACTTCATTTAAAATTAGTAACAAAAAGACAAATCCACATTTCCCCCCCTAAAATTAAACACATTTTAAAATATACAAATTGAAAAAACTACCTGTAAAGTATTTTAGTTGTAGTTGACATGAAATCTAGATAGTTTGACATTTTACAGACAGATTATTAACAAGTTCTAGGGCATAATTAAAACTAGTGAGCTGTATCATGTTTTCATAAAATTCTGTGTAGAATTTTTGTGAGCTGTAAATGTTCTGCTGATGCTTCCCACTCTGACAACAATACAAATAAAACAATAAACCCAATAGAAAATGGACACAACACAAAAATGGTCCGAGCAACATCTGACCCAGAAAACGGACGTCCAATGCAGCACAGAACATCAATTTGAAAGAATCTGCGATTAACAGTGAAAAGAATGGAGCAAACACAACATTTGACATTTGATGGTACCTTTGTGCATCTTCTCCTCTTCAGTGTATCCCATGCCTAGGTCAATTGATACAAAAAGGACTTTTATGCACTGGTCAGAAGTTACTTTCATGGCGCCATCCAGTCGCACTCCACCAAACCATGCACTTACCAAAAGCCCACTGGTAAAGAGGCATTCAGCCCCATATCTCCCCAACTTCCCCCCGTAATTAGGTGATTAATTATTAACACACCAATAAACTTCCTGAATAAGTAATGCCCTTAAGGCTTATGTAGGGTTTCAAGCCCACTACCCAGACATTTGGTCAAATATTTGTTGTTGGTGTCTGTCGAGAAAACTGTCTTGTTTATTGGCTGAAACATTTAGCTAATTTTAATTTTGATCATGTCATTTACTTTAGCCAAGGGAACAATGCTATTATTTAGGACTGTTAGTCAGCAACAAACTTATGATGAAGCCAGAAAAGACATGCGGGCATATGAAGACTGAAGGGTTGGGAGTGGTGAGTATTTCTGTTTTCTTTTCTGGCTTGTTATCATTTTAGGATGCTTTTCTGCCTTCATTTCCTTTTGAATGCCCTCTAATTAAATTCTAGGTAAATTCTGAAAATTCAAGGGTGCTTATTTTACAAGTTTACTATTCAAAAACAGGATATTCAGTCCGGGGCTAAGCTGAAAGATTTAAGCATCTAAAGTGCTCACGTATACAAGTAAAAAAGAGAAGTCCTGGCTGCATCCCCAACAACAGCAAGGCCCAGACTTTAACCTCCAAGCATGAGGATGAAGGCTGAAGTATTTTACACAGGTTTTAAATTACACCCTCTGTTGAAGAACCAAAAAACTACCAGCTGCAACAGACTTAAATGTTGAATTTTATTGTATTGTATATTGTAACAAGATACTGGAATCGTTGGTCTCTCTGAAAGATTCCTTTCAGTTTTGCACTGGGCCAGTGGTTCCTGTTCATGTACTGCAATGTAGTCCTTATGTTCCACTATTTGTCATAGGTCTAAATGCAGTAAGTGAAATCTCTCTGTGTAATGTGATCAAACTTAAATGTAAACAGATGTTTATATTGTTGCACAGATATTTTCTGCATACAGTAAGTAATTTTAGTTTTGGGTGTAGTCATCAATAAAACCTATTTTTAAAAAAGTCTCCAAAAACCAACAAAAAAACCCTATCGACATGTTATCAGAAATATTACAGTGTAGGTGCATGATATTGTTTATTTATGTATATTTACTTGGACATTCGTAAAGCATGGGGTAAGTCCTCCCACCCACTTCTATTCTTGAATGGTAAAAAAAACTAAAATGATATTGTCAAATGACAATAGCAATAGATACAAAGGGTCAGTATTTTTAGGAATACTGAGACAAGGAGGCTGAAGTAGGTGATGCATGTTTGCATCTAAAACTTGCAGAATAAAAAGCAAAATATGAGAACTGTGTTCTCTCATGTTCCCCGACGTTCATTAGAATCTTCCGTAAGTGTAGAAGCAGTATCCAAATGGTAATAAAAATGTAGGCACAAAGACTCACAAAGAATTATGAAAATATGTGGGATGAGGTGAAAGAAATAACAAGAGAAAAAGGGAACATTTTAATGTTGAAGTCATTCTTTTCAAGAACTCTCTTGAAAAACATAAATTTATACAAACACTATAAATTAAATTATGAAATAATATAGTATGATGTTAAGTGCAAAAGCAATTGTACATTGTAATTTTTAGATCAATTCAGGCACATACTTCATGAATATGTATTAATATGTATTATACGGGGCATTCTACTGAGGAAGCTTCTACAAGTGCCATTAGATTGCAAATGTGTTTTTGTGGAATTATGAATCTCAACACTATTAAAGGACGGTTAAAAAATTTGAGGGGATTTATCTTTGAGGTTTTAATGTTATAAATAAGGCAGTAAAATTGTACATTCAGAGCAACATTGTACAAAACATTAATCAAATTGTAATGATTTTAACACTTGTGTGTTAAATACCCAGAAGTTCAGAAACTGGATGGAAGCTGCAGTCTGACTTCTGTGCACGGTGAATTGCAGTCATCAATGAAAAAATAGTGTAGAAGATGAAATTAGTTGGTTTGTTTTTCTCTCTCTCTGCCCTGTCAAATTCTTCCATATCATAAACCAGTATGAAATCAAAGTGTAATATAGCTACACTATATCACTAGACTTTTAAATAGATCGAGTAAAACCACAATTTATTTTCTATTGGTGAAATATCAGGGTTATTTGAAGTGTTATTAAAACATAATTCAAAAATGAATTAGAAACATTTTTCCTTTGCTTTTATTTTTGTGCACATACAGAAGGCCAGTCCTCTCCCTCATTCAACTAAAAACTACCTCATTTGCAAACTCTCATCACATAATAAATAACCATAATTTTTGTTCAAAGAAAATAAATTAGTTTGATCGCTTTGTGTGAAAACAAGAAACAAGAAATGTGTTACTTTGTTTTAATCTCTGCAGCCTTTCCTGTCTGACTCTTCTATTTTCTTCTTTCCCTTTCTGCTGTTTCAAGGTTTAAAAACAAAAAAAGAAAAGTGTATATTCTCTTGGGCATTTTAGGAGGCGTTTGAAAATGTCTGCAGTTTTTTCAGTTGCATGTAAAGGAACAAAAATAATGACTAACCTACTTCCTATAAATAAACTAACTACCATGCTGCCTTTTTGGTATCATTGAATATTTATAGCATGCTACAATTTGGACACAGAAAAACAACTGTTTGGTCCAAAGTTTAAAAGAACTTACTGTATATTCAGACAGTGTGATAAGATTGTAACTTTGAAAACATCAGTCGTCTCTTCTCAACCACGAGGAGGCAAATTTATCTGAGCCCTAATCAAGACTACAACCTACCTTTGCCCCTTCCTAAACAGATCAGAAAATAACATGTGGCTCATTTAGGGAATAGTCCAAAAGACTTTGTGAAATGACCTGTTTTGTTGAGGACTTTTAAGAATTTGCTTGACAAGGTACCTGAGAGGAATGAAGTGTTGTGTAGCTACAGTGTAGTTTGTACAACATCAGCCTGTGGAGGATCTATTTCATTTTGCATTCGTCATCAGGTTGACTTGTTCATTTGAGACGGGAGCGCCATCTGCCTCAGCCATCACAGGTCTTTCATCTGGCTCATGCTGAGGTGTAATAACTTCCTCTTTTGTTCTTTTCGTCTTTGTCTCTCTAGATGTCTCCTCTCTGCATTCACACCCTTCCTGCTCTTTACTCTCTGCCTCTCTTTCTTCTTTACCTTCGCTTCACTGCCATCTATACAGACAGTTTTAAGTAACTTGCTGGCAATAATGCTCCACTAATACCTCTAGTATTCTGACTTTATTATACTTGTATGTGTTGGTGTATATCTGTACTACAGAAGCTTCACTACTCAATTTAAGTTTGCGGCATATTTTATTCTGAAAAAAGATCATTAAACATCAATAATGGATAATTTACATCATTGTTTTTTTATCTTTATATTTTAATACCACGAAGACTGTCACAAGGGTGTGTGTCGACCTGCTCCTGTACTGTCTGCCAGATGCTAACAGAGAGAACTGTCTGTGTACAGGATGGTGGAGGTCCTTGGTTAGACTGCCTTCCACAGACACTGCTGGTGGTAGATGTCCTGAATGGCTCAGAGACTGTTTCTACTGATGTGGTTTGCCTCCCCTACCACTCTCTGTAGTGATGTGTGGCTGTGAGCAGAACTGTTCTCATACCGGACTGTCATGCAGCCCGTCAGCAAGCTCTCAGTGGTGCAGCGGGAGAAGTTTGTGAGCCTGCTTGTGTTCATTTCGAATGTCCTCGGTCTCCTTAGGACATCCACATTTTGTACAGATACAATAAGTCAAGCCGTTGTGTAACCAACCATCCCTGTGTAAAATACTATAACTATATAAACCGTTATGTTAGATGTTTTATTAATTCAAAATTAAACTTACAGTTTTTAAGGAACTACAGGCAGATCTGTGCCTTTGTTCACAACCACCAGTGCCTCTGTTCTATCTTAATTCAAAACAATTACACACTCATGTATTTCATTAAAATTACCAGGAGGCATTTGTTATTTACCGGAAATGATTTATCACAGTATTGTGATTTATATGAAGAAAAAAAAACTTTCATATTACGGTGGTGACACAGTATCCGGTTTTTAGGAAGCTTTTATTTCTGTGCTTTAGTCTCTCATCAACCTGAAGGCCCTACTGAGTGCAAATGACTCACTGAAATATGTTCGAGGTTTGGCCGTCAAAACAAGGAAACATGGCATATTTTAGTCATTGGGAGTAATTTCAAAATCAATGAAAATACTCTTGAAAAACAGAAATGAACATCGAATTGATTCAGAACCCTGACAGATCTTGTTGTTTTTCTGATGAAATTGAAGTTCATTGTTTAAACCTGTAGTTAAGGTCAAGTGAATGTCACATTCTCTTGTGTTCATTTGCATCACGGCTTTCTCCGGCACTCTAAATGATATTTAGCTTGACTGTTGAAAGCTAGAAATCATTTAATAAAGCAAGATATGCAGGTATTTCACACACATTTGAAACATAATTGTTTGCTTAGGATTGAAATATAACAAACACAATTTTACAGTACTATACAATATGTTTTACGAAGTTGGTAGCCCATCTTATCAGAAAACCACTGCATTTTTTTTCAAACATGCCATCAACTATGGGTAGATCTTCATTTAAGTTAATGATAAAGTAAAGTAAATGATTAACTAATAACAAACAGATGTAGAATGACATTCATTACTTCTGCCAAAATCCAACAGTCCCCTAATAAAAGAAATCTGGCTCAGGATTTTTATTTGGATCTAAAGAATATGAAGAAAGCAGCAAGACCAGGAACAGTTTTGTACCATCATGTTTCAGCTCTGACAGACTAGTTGTTATAATAAAAACAATAAGAGTGATAACTCTAGATGTAAAGATGTTATTAATAACAGCAAACGTTAATATAATTATAATAATAATAACAACAATTATGATAAATAATAATAATTGTTGTTTTTTATCCTGCAGCATTGGAGTCAGACACACCTGCAGAATATGAGACTATGGGAGAGTAATTTAGTCAGTCAATGTTTTCATTGGTGTTTTTTCATTTTTTTCTATTTAGCAGGACAACACCAAAACTGCTGGTGAATTACAACTAAACTTTGTGGAAGGATGCATGGGTCAGATCCATGGCAGATCCATGACTTCTTTTCACTTTCTTTAACATTGCGAGGTATGCCATTCTTGGCTTCTTAATGCGTGTGTGGATCCAAGTTTTGCGTGTATCCAAATAATAATCTAGGGAAATTAAACATGGTTTCATCAGGGTGTAGAGGGCATGACCCTGGTGTGGACCAATGGTGGTACGGATCTAAATCAGGCGTTAGTTCCAGGTTTTTATTTCATATTTCTCAAACAGTTTCACTGATTTCCCAGAGAAGAACTCAAATATTTTTCATTCATGAGTGTGCAATTTATTGCCTATCCAAATAAAAATCTGGATGATTTCATAAGGGGACTGCTGGAACTTGTCAGATGCACTCATTTTAGTTTGAGTAATAGATAGACTACCGTACCATTGAAGAATCAAAGCAACAATAAAAAGGACATCTGACAAAACAACATATAAACCAACTTTAATCTCTGACTTAACTATTTAACAGCAAATCTTGATCAATGATATTGTGTGTTCATGTACATTTACTGTATTTTTCCATAGCTAGGATTTATTGTAATTTTGTGGTGTTCTCTGCCGTGTTTTCCCACTGCTAATGAGCATCATTTAGCAAACACACAAACAACAAATTAGTTCTGATTCCCACCTTATTACCTGACTTCAGACAAATTGCTCCATGCAAACTATCTCATTTGTTTGCTTTGACAAATTCAAATAGAGAACAACCTCTTTTAATATGGCCTGGCCATATGGGATTGTTAAGGGGCGCTATTCAATTATGAAGTTTCCACATTGGTAATTAGTCAGGGTTGCAACGTATTGTTTTATGGTCTTGATTGTGCGTTGATGTGGGAATTAGATGTTTTTAATGTGCGTACTGAGAGGATTTTGTTTGTTAATGTGATGAAGCTATGCAATCTAAAAAGCAACGCGGGTGACGAAGAGACGACTTCACACTTCAACATTTCCTCTCTCTCTCTCTCTCTCTCTCTCTCACACACACACGCACAAACACACACAGATCAGCTAAAGGCCAAATGATTTTAATAGAAGACTTGATGTTTATTTTGATTTTAGCATCAATATAAAGACCCTAGAAGTCTGATTTATGATGAGAGTATATTTAGGAAAACTTGTATAAGTATTAACACAAACCATGTTTTAATTGATCACAGCTTAGTCTCTGCTATAGTGCAGAGGGATGACTAAACCACTTCTCTCACGGTCTAAATACAGAATAAATGTTGTTCTCCATAATCAATAGGCTGCGAGATGGATCTGTGTACGATACATTTATTGAGTAAATTATGAGTATTTTGGGTCATTTGTTTCCCAAAATGAATGCAATTAAAAGTCTGTGATAAATGCAAGGCTGTGTTTAGAGGTGAAGTAGTTTAGCTGACAGCAGTCTATGTCTGAAGTTATGATTGACTGACTGAAGTCTGAGTGGCAGTGATTCACTTTTATTGTATAGTACATCATTAAGATAGAATGATGTACCTACATTGGCAGCTACACAGGCAACGCACTCTCTGCTTGTTACACGCAGATTATTTGCCCATACACAGCGTCCCAGCATCCTCTCTTACTAGCTGAAAAATCACAATTCTAATAGCTAGTGCAGTGCCTGGTTACTCGGCCTGTGGTAATGCTGGTTGCAGCATGTTATGTTCATGCTTTAATTAATTGTTAAATTATGACAATACATTCAGCATCAATTTAAAAGACATTTAGAAAATACATTATAAAAATGTTTGAATAAGGAGTGTGTGTATTTGTGTTAAATTTTATAAACAAATTAATATATACTACACCCAATGCAGAAATTATCGTGTCTATGCCAAATTGTTAAAAGAGGCAAAATAAATAAAAACATACATACACACACACACACAACCACAGGATGTAGTTGTTATATAATATCAGAGTTTCTGTAGCCAATTCATAAGGAGGCCAAAGTGAATTATTTAAAAAAAACAGGATAATTATACGCAGAGGGAAACAAACTTCGATTTGTTCTCTTGCTTCTCAGAGAAATACAACTTTTAATGCTTTTTACGATGCAGGGATTTCTGTAAATCCCTCTTTTCGTTGCCAGTCTTCGTATTTGACTTCCCGCACTTGTAAATCCAGCTGTCTTTCTCTCTTTCAGCCCCAATGAGTCTTCATCAGTCATTACCAGAGGGCCCTATGTAATCAGTCGTCCATAAACACAGGGGTGAGAACAGGTGATTAAAGGGGGTGAAAAAAGGAAGAGAAAAGAGCCGAAGGGGGTGGGGGATGAATCCTCAAATCTGTTGATGAAGTCCATTAAAACATGTTACCCCTGGCATTTAGATCCACTCTACCTGCAAACCATTTCACTTTTCCACAACTATAATTACTATTAGTGTGCGATGTTTTTCAAGTGCTGTTGACCCATGTGTGTTACTTAAGCCCCACTAACAATGCAGCAAGCAGCTTAATTGGCCAGTTATTAACCAGCCACAGGTGAGGAGTGTGTGTGGGGTGATGAAGAGTGATAATATGCAATTGGCTAAAAACAATACAATTAATAATAACAATACTACTACAACACAGACTAGAACCCCAAAGTCCGGCTCGTGGTCTGTGGGGTTCAATAATCATTACAACCTCACATCTTGAATAAGACTGGACATGTGACTTTTTTAATCTTAGAGCCTTACAGAGCTAAAAGTTTAATGAAAAAAAATAATTATTAGAAGGCTTTGGGGTCATACAAATTAAAATAGCTTATCTTCTTGGGAACAAAATGTGCTCAGCAAATTTCATAGCAAAGTTAAACATTTTGGCCAGTGGGAAGTGTGAGAGAAAAACTGATAGAGTGTATAAATGGAAAGGCTTCATCCTCTGGAGAGTATGACATGACATTCACGGCTTCCCATTAGTGTTTTTTTGTCTCTGTGTTTTTCTTTCTGTGTGTGTGTGGATACCATACAGAATTGTCCTGAAGGAATGACTGAACAGTGCAGCATCATATGAGAGGATCCCTTAAGCTTCTACTCATGCAGTTTTGCATTTCATTCGTGTTACACATAACACAAATATGCTTTGAGCAAGATCTATGTATAAATTGTTATCGAAGAAAAAATGTATAAAGATGGTAATACAAAGACTGATACTTATAAATCATTTTATAGCATTTGAGATTAGGTGAAGTATGTTTCACTTGGAGTATGAGGACATTTATTTGGTGTGGGTTAGAAAGTAGTACCAATGAGAGGAAGCTCTAAGAGGGTTTTTTTAATTATTCTTCCACGCATCTCTCATAAAATAATTATGTTTGATTTAAGCTAAGTCAAAAAGAATAAAGGTTTCAAAAGAAGCATGCGTTTCCTAACAAACAAACAAAAAGTGTGGTTTAGACAAGAGTAGTATGTTCTGGACCAACTGCAGCTTTTATGTATCTCTCTTTTTGGCTTTGGCCAAACAGTGCTTGCGCCCAGTCTGGTATAATAATGACCATGTACAAGACAACTGGAGACACATAAAGTAAAGTATGCTACACTTGATTCCAGAAAATTCCTGGAATCACTTCATTGGTATGTGAAGTGGATGAAGAAAATGGATGGTCCAGTACTAAGTAATGAATACATGCTGAAGCTGGAGACTTTCATATTGTCTTTTTGCTACTTCGTCTAGGTCTAAGTCTGGAGCTCAGAATGAAAAATTGATTGACTCTAAGGAAAATACAGGCTGTAGCATGGAGAACAGATGATATTAATGAAGAGTGCAAAGAGATGCAAGGGAAGTGGGGGAATAGAGTTGAAGAGAGGGGAAGAAAAGAAAGGAGAGGATAAAAGAAATTAGTTCAGCAATCTTGACCCCTATAAATTATGTTTCTATACAGATAAACCGCATGTATATGGAACAACAAGTATAAACATGTATGTATATATATAAACAGGGAGACAGGAATGGAGGCTGAACAAAGAATAGACAGGAGCAGATGAAAGACCGGATGACCACACGATGTAAAAGAAGTGGGGCGACAGGAGAAGATAAGTGGCAGAGCAAAACAAAATAAGGAGGAAGGTGAGAATGTTTAGCAACCCCATTAAATCACACAAGCTCACAAACCAACACACACACACCAGTTGCAGTATAATAGGATTAGCGCGCCTCTAAATGGAAGAAAGAAAGCAGCGAGACACAAACACACATACAACCCCATGCAAAGCAAGAAACGTCCATTAGCAATGAACACGCGCCCTCCTTTCACACTATCTCAAGCCCCTCTGCATGCTTATTAGTCTATAAGCTCTCTTCCTCTCGCTCATTTGTCTACTGTCTTTATCAGAGGTATGAGTTTCACCAAGTATTTTTCACACATTCACATTCATTTTATATGATCATCCCATATGTAAAATCCCATGTTTATTTATTAAAATTCCTGTTATTACAGTGGAATTCATGTGAGAACTCTTAGATACTCTTTAAATGAGGCAGAAACTCTCTTATGTGGACAAACATGTCAGGGAATGAGCTTTAAATTCAAACAGCCACAAAAAATTCTCCCTTTGTTTGAAGCATGGAGTCAGGGACGACTTTACAAACTCTGAGCAGAAAACTAATCACAGTCAAAGGCTCAAGTCTTGCACATTGCTGCCGTGAGTTCACAATCCCTCTACTTATGATTTACTGCTCCGTTAGAAAATCAGGAACCATCACCAGAACTCAATCAGAATTTTGCCAGGCTTCAAATGGAAAACATTACACAGATTGTTCCGGTATTTTCTCTTTTAATTAAGAATGTAACGTCTTATCAAGTGCCAGGGTTGACAAACCATGGAGAATTTATTTGTTACACTTTAAAAGACATTTGCGGTTACATTTACATACCACTGTGTACAAGATAAATGTGGGGACGGTGTGTGTGTGTCTTCTTATCCTAAATTAGGACCCTAATTTTGTTTGCATGTTCAAGATGTTTAATGCTCTACTAGGAAGCTCTGCTTTCACAGTGAAGAAAAGGAAAACATTATTAAATGTTTTCACAATCTATCGACTTATATTCAAAATATTACATTTTTTTCATATTTTATAAGCGCATTGTAAGTTCAATTTACCATGCATTTAAAATATATATGAAATGTATATATAGTTCTTTAAACACAGAGCAGGTGAGGCTGTTCAGGAAACTAAACCCGAAATATGATCGTAGCTTTTACACTGAAACAAGAGGTCATAACAAGCCAAACAGCAGAATTGTTTTTTTTATAATTCTAAATGTTATCGTTGAAGTGAATCAGCTCTGAAGCTCTGTCAACCTCTGACTGACTTTAATAAGCTGACAAACAAAAGCTCAGTTTGTGGGGGGGTCAATACTGCAGCAGCAGTGCGAGCAAGAGGGGTCTCTCTAGTTAAATAGACCACCTGATAAGGTAGATGTGTATTATAGATGGTTGTAGAGAGTGAGGTATGTCACATAATATATGTCACATGATGTATGTAACATGATTGGCGCAGCGCAGCTCGAGTTGCCTGCCAGAACTAGCTCGCCGGCGTCGCCACATGTAAGGGCAGAACCATGCAGTGCTTCAGAAAGTGCTGTACAAGCAACCAGATTTAAAACTTGAGATCTTTTGATCTTGTGAGAAGCCTTTATACAGCCAAAGACTGAGGTTAAAATCCTAAAAGGAGAAACAGATCATGAAATTAATAGCTTTTAACTATAGTTGGACAGATGAACACAAAAAATTGTGAAACATTGTTGTTTGAGGAATTAATACAGAAGTTTAATTTGGCTGCAGGAGGCTTTAAACCATACAAAATTGTATACTGACGTTGTCAAGGCAGCAGTTAAAATCGATCGCTATCAACAGCCTAAAGTTAAAGGGCATGTTGTATGTTGAGCAGTGTAGTTTAATGGGCTTTGAATTAACTGTCAACAGAGATTGCACAATAAAGGATAATTATTATTATTAACTAAAAAAAAAATCTTAACTTTGTGCACATCAGCCCCTGAAAATAAATGTTTGAGTCTGTCAAATGTTGTTTCATCCAAGTTAGAGTAGATGTTATTGCTGAGTTTGATGGCAAGAGTGCAAAGACACTCAATTCATTCAACTTGTAAATAACAGTGGCATACTTTTGTGTATCATAAAATATGTATTATGCCTGGATTAAATAACATTCCTAGGGCTTAATCCCTGCTGTTTATTATATATTTATAAACGGGCAGAATTGTGCTTGTGGAAAAGATATAAACAAGATTGGTCAACAAGGAAAGATATATTGTTTGATACATCTTTCATTATCTTTTGTTTTATTAAATACATCTATGTCCTGATTTCTGCTCTGCCAGTCAACATTGCATCATGGCTCAGTTTACCTCAGCATGCCATGCTGTGAGAATTGGTGCTTCTCCGAATTGTGTCTCGGATCATCTCCTTTGAGTTCAAAATAAGGGAGGGGGGTTGGTCTATGATGCTGGGTATGCAAGTTAGGAGGGAGAGAATAGACTCAGGGGGTGATGGGAGACAGTGATGTATATGTTGCGTTGAACAGCGGCAGGAAGCAACAGACACAGTAAAGAGCATGAGAAGTAATGGAGAGGTAGATGTTCATTCTTAGCAGCTATTCATAAGCTGTTTTGTCTCCTCATATGTCTTGTTGAATTTACACAAGCTGCACAAGCTGTCAGTGAAATTATTCCCTTGTCAAGCATGTGCAGGCTTACACCAGAACTGTGTAAAATCAAAGAGTTTACTAAAGGTGAAATCACTCAAAAAGTAAAACAGAGAGAAATGCTGCAGGTTAGAAAAGTCCAGCTGAAAGGATCTGGAATCAAACATATAAAAGACTGCTGCAAGTCCAAAGGTCCATTAGTCTGATTGGGTACAACCAATTTGCTTGGCAGCAGTCCTTCAGCCAAGTGAGTACCTTTGGTGCTGGTGTCAGACAGACTGTCCAACAACCGGAGGGGCCACAGGTTTGTCTCCCAATGAAAAAAACGTGCCCTTCCTAAGGATGTGTGTGAGTTACGACATATAGTTTGTATTTCTTTTTAAAGGGGAGTGAGACATACGCATAAGAAGAGTGAGGGAAGCCCCCCCCTCATGTGATTCTCCAAAGAAAATCTTTCAGGCATGTCCAATTGGCTCTGGCCACCACACGCATGTCTCCCTAGTGGGAATAAACCATACAAATCTCTGTCTTTCTCCAACATGCTTGCACACACACACATGCACGCACACACATGTCTAAATGAAGCTGTGACTCAAGGAATAGGTCTCTAAGAGAACATAAGACTTCTCATTAAAGGCTTGCAGCTATACTGTCTCTGTCCCCTTTATGTGTTTACAAGAGAGAGAAAGAGAGATAAAGAAAGAGAGTTTCATGTGAGCTAGTGTAAAACAGAGACTGATCTATGCCTGGTTATGTGCCACATTGGTCATTGGTCCTTTTTTACTGTACCCTTGCTATCCACTCACACACACATAAATAAAGTAAATTGGATAGATTTATATTATTGCTTTTGTAAGACAGTTGTTTTTACTTCCCTTCTTTTCTACCTTCTTATCAGTAACATTTTATTCTACTTATTTCTTTTTATTTGTAGTTGCAGAACAAATTCTTGTTTTCCTGTCCCGTCTTCCCTTCTAACTCCTCTCCTCTATTTCATTCCTTTTGAGGTTGCACAATTAATGTTGAGTTGATGTAGAACCTAGACAGAAATCTATAAAGATTATTTTAGCGTTAAATGGTATTTTGTATTCAGCCTCTGGAACTAGAGGATTTACATCATGATGGTCAGTTAAGGGGACTGGTTCTCTACATCACCATATATGTAACTGTAAATTATACATTGATTCATTAATTCATTCAGTCCAACCGGACTTTGTAAACCCACTTTTCTCTCTGTCTCTCTCGCGCTGACACCTACAGTTTAAACGTTGATTTGTTTGTAACCACCGCCACATTATCAACACTTATCAACACATTATGATCGATACTTTTCTTCAATGAGTACAATCTTTATTCACAGCGGCACACAGTCATTCTTTTATTAAGCCCCACACCCCCTGACACCGCTGGCTCCCTCACTCTCTTCCTCTCTCACTCTTGCTGAGATGCAGACACACACACGAACACACATCTGACACATCTGTAAAATCCCACTAGCTAAGATCATTACCTCAGCCCCAGCCACTGACAAAGGCGGTTCTTTATTGTGGACCAGCAAACAGATGAAGCTACTGTCGAACCAGTTTTTCTGGCAGTTTCTCAGGCAGTCCAAACACAAACAACTGATTCCAGTTTAGGCACTGGCTCTGAACTGGCCTTAGAACAGCCTTGGTTGAAAAGGTGTATGTGGGCCTTAGTTTTACCAGGGTGCATTGAAACTGTACAATGTGAATGGTGGTGAAAAGTGAACCTCGGTTAAATCTCATATTTGAAGTTTAAGTTGAAACAAAAGTATGTTCCTGGGGTAAATTAGTTGACTCATAAAATGTAATGGACTAAATTAAGCCTATACAAACGAGAAAAGAGTGAGTTCAGTATTTTGAAATATTCACAAAAATTGATAAATTAGCTTTTATCTTTACCATGTCACTGACCTGAGCATTTAGCACAGCTGCTATAAAAAAATAAATAAAATAATAATATATCAATGCAAGCAATGCAGCCAACCACCTTTCTCTCACTATTCCTGATTGCCAGTCCGAGCCTCAGGGTGGTGCATGCATGATGTACCCCAGAAGTGAATAAAAATAGATTAGAATGATCTAGCTAACACAACGTCAGATTGATAAATCTACATTTCTGTTTCTTCTCTTTCTTTTTCTCCTCTTCCTCACTCCTTCGTACCTCAAGCAGTTGCTGCAGCTGCACTTGCTTGCCTTGGCAGAGTGTCAGTACCAGACTTCCTGCATCCGTTGTGTCAACTTTAAAGCACTTTGCAGAGTTGTGTAATTGTGACTTCTTGACATTGCAAATGCATCAGGCAATAGGCTCCCACTGCAAAGTCCGTATAGTGGAAACACAGCCACAATTCTCATCTGACATCATTTTGACAACTGACATCTTACCCCAGTAAAATATGCTACCAATACTGAATCACACATAATAACACTGAGCTTTAAGGGGTGTTTGAAGGGCTAGATGGCCACTATCCCTCCATCACATAGAGAAACACTACCCCTTCACAGCCACGCACCAAACGCAGGGGTAGGGCCAAGTGGTAGGGCTAACGGATGGATAGGACAGGCCCTTAGTGACTGTGGAGAGGGCAATACAGGTTATTGAACCCCCTGTCAAGTTCATGAAACCGTTTTTTTGCTGTGTCACTTTGAAAATGATCCTGCCGGAAGAAGCCATTAGGAGATAGTTCATAAATATTATCACTGCATTATGCACCAGCACCTTTTATGTCTTAAGTTTCATGTTTCTCTCTTTAAGTAAGCATCACATTTTCTTTAAATCTTAGATGCAGAACTGATTTGTGAAAAACAGCATTTGCTCAGGAGTGGAACCTGATGTAGCTTCACGGTTGTAAAAGGTGGTTATCTTAGTTACTTGAGCCTTTTTGTCTCCTCTAGCTAGTCAGACTATTCTCCTCTGACCTCCGTCATCTTCATGGTGTTTCCATCCACAGAACTGCTGCTCAATGGAGGGTTTTTGTTTATGTTGTCTGACTTAAACACCAATCCCAGAACATCCCCAGCTTCAGAAACACTCAAACCAGTAATCATGTCACAGTCAAAGTTATTGAAATCATATGTTTTCATTATTCTGGTGTTTGATGAGAACATTAACTGAATCTCCTGTTCTGTACCTGCAGGACCTAATGCACTGTACTGCTGCAATTTAATTGGCTGATTGGAAATGCATTAATATGCAGCTGTACAGTTGTTCTTAATCCGTAGGCCCTTCCCAGCAACATACTTTATTAATAAGCAGGCATGAATCAGCTCCCTCTCTCTTTCATTGTACTGCTGCTCGACCATTTCCACCCCTTCTCTGTTCCCACCTGTTGTTCTTTGACAGTGTTCTCTCTTTCTTGTTATCTGTCATTTGTTCTCTATCTCATCGTTCTTATCTCACTTTCATAGCTAAGCCCCCTACTGAGGTAGGGGACTTAGCTATGGCCTTGAAGTACACTAGCTTAGATTACTGCAGCAGGCAAATCCATCTCCTTTATCCTCCCTGTTTCTTTCCTCCTACCTTCCCCTCTCATTTCACAGTCTTTTTTGAACATCTTGTCTTATTTTTTAACAGTCACATTAAAATTTGCTTTCGTCAGGTTTTTCTTTCACAATCTGAATTAGGTGTATTTTGTAGGAAATGTAAGTGTGACCCAATTAACATGATAAGAATTTATTGTTCATTTAAATATGGACAGACTCAATGTGTCAGATGGATGTCAGCCTCTTGAGACTCTTTCTACTTTTCAGACATGTAATCTATGTTAAAATCAACAATATTGTTACTACTACAAAATCTATTTTGTGTGTGTGCATATTTGTGTTGAATGGGTTAGTGAGTGAGTGAGTGAGCTTTTTGTGTGGAGAATGTTAATACGTATGGGTAGAAAGGATATTGCAAATTGAAAATACAAAAATGCATGATTATCTTTGAAGTATAACAGACATAGAAACTTTGCAGACTTCACCAAGTGGACAAACGTTAATCGCTTCCAAACAAAGATTTATGTTTATCCTGTTTTAATCTTCATTTTATGCATAGGCTTTTTGACTACTTGTGTTGTTCTTTTTTCAAACTAGCACAAGCAGAGGTTGTGTTTTTGTGCAATTTCTGCATTTTGAATTAGTTCAATATTGTTAATTATAATTGTGTGTCCGATGACGCCCCAGCAAGTTTACCCAGTGTTGTCTCCCATTTTTCCTACATTGTGCATATTTGAACAAACACTACCTTAGCATAATTACCACTGACTAACAGACGAAATGCAAACCAGTGGCATGTTAAAAATGGGGATAGATAGTTGAATGGCCCAGGGGTGGATGGTGCCTTAATCTAAGAGTAGCTAATGAAACAAATAAATAAATAACTGATTTAACCTCATCACAATAAAGTGTTTATTATTATTAAATTATTATTCATCTTTAGTTAGACATTAATAAATGAAGCTAGTCACTATTCAATATCAGATAATCCATTATAAATAATTACAAAATACACATCTTTTGTAGTCAAGAATGTACAGACATTGGTGGCGGGCGGGAGTGCTCAATGATAAAAGGGCAAAATAATAGGAAAGAATTCACTCAAGTCAAGGTAAAAGTGCCACAGGAACTTCTCTATATTGGTAAAAGAAGGTAGGTGCTCCCTCAAAACATACTGAAAGTATTTAATTAAAATAAGTCTACTTGCTGAGTGTATCCGATCGAATCCTAACCTATGTCCACCACATTGTTACCTGGGCTGACTCTAGTGGTGTTGAGTTTTGTTGAGGCGAGGTCTAATTTTACATGACAGCTCTCATTCGCTCAGTTGAACAGGTTCACACCTTGATACTGATTGAAATATTAATAACAATGTCAACATGTAAAGTAATGCAAAAATGTACTGCAGTAGAAAGTACAGATAAGTATGTTGTGGGATAAAACAAAAAGTACCTGCATGAATGTATTTAATTAAAGTACAGATAAAAGAATAATCTACTTAAGTACAGTAACAAAGTAACGTCCCACCATAATATTGTTGAAATTTAGGTGCTATCTAAAGTGTCCCAACCCAAAAAGAAGAAACCACTAATCATAATTTTATGCTTCTTTTAGTTTTTTCTCACATCTATTCTTTCATTTCCTGTACTAAACAATTATACCCATATTGATCATATGTGTATTTTTGTGAAATACGGACTATATTTCTGGAAGTTGATGTATTGCGAATTGATTACATCTGATTTGGAATTAGCCAGCATAATAACTGGCTGCATGATTATTAATCAGAGCCCAGTGTGTGTTAAAAAGAGGAAAGAAATTATGGAGCATTTTGTGGATTTTGTTTGCTCAGGCTTCACCATTTTATTTGACTATGTGTTAGAACATAATAAATATTAAATGTATTGAATCATTCTGCATTTGTATCACACAAAACAATTGGTTCAGAATTTATTTAAACCCTCATTTTGCTTCCCTCCATTTAGTATTTCTTTCCTTTTCTGTCTTTAATATGATGTCACTGGAAACCGTTTACAAAAAAACTGATAATGTGATAAAATATGTCATTAAACAGCTAAGGGCGAGGACTAATCTGGTTCCAGCAAACGGTGTGAACATGAAGCCTTTTTTAAACTGCTGGTGCTTTGGTAGAAAACAGATTCACAGAAAAGAGAGAATGCCTGAAAGAACCAATAATTGTAAATTGAAAAAACTTTTCATTGTGTTATAATTTTATACTTTTTTCACATTACACTATTTCACTATATTCCAAGGTACTACATTAAGATTGTAGTTTTAACAATAAGAATTCATGTATATTCAAAACTATACTTACTATACTATCCCTTCTATACTCTAAATTCAAGTAAACTTTGTACTGTATACACCTTTATACTAAATTAATCTACTAGTAGTAAAGATAGATGCTGTAGATCTGTCAATCCATCCAATTGTTACCATACTTTTCAGATTAAGTGTTTACATCCAAACAAACTGATTGAGCTACTTACCTCATAGAGTCTTGTTAATATCAGCATAAATTTAATAAATGCACTTTTGAAAACCACCCCAACAACACCAGACTACTGACAGCTTTAATACCAAACTATTAATATCAGTCTGGGCTACACATCCTCTTCACATACAGTATACTAATCTGTGAACTGCAGGCCTTCCCAACTCTCTTCCACAAGCCAGCATCATCTATCATCCATGATATTAACCTTTGTGTGTGTGTGTGTGTAATGGATATGTCTGATGCCTGGCGTCAGTGTTGACCATATCTTTCCCCGGTGACATTGCATTATTGTTCACGTGACGTTTTTCAGACACACACACACATCTTGTTGATGATAATAGGAAAGTTAAAACATTTGCTAATCTTCCTACACTGACAACACTTTATTGGCCTCCACACAAAGCTTTTAAAAAGCATGTTAGGTGTTGCCAGTTGCATATGTAAATCATAATCAGAAAGGCACCATGGGTTTTTGGAGCTAAAGAGACAAATGCACCCTGAAGATCCTCCCCACCTAATGCATGTGTGTTCTGTCTCTCTCGCTCCCTCATTCTTACTCTGCATCCCTCTCTCTCCCTGTTCCGCTCTCTCTCTGGAGAGTGTTTAAGTCCTCCTCTCTGGGTTTGGAGCAGACATACTGTCTTCTGCTGGAACAGACTGAGCACTAATTGGCTAGAAAGAAGTTTGGAGACAGCATAAAGAAGTAGAGAGAGAGGGGCAATGAGAGAGCATAGGAGAAAGAGAACATGCTGTAAAGTGCGAGAAAATGAAAGAGTGAGTCAGGAATGTTTAGAAGACTAAAAGTACTTTAAACCCATAATGGATCTATTTCCAGACAGGCGCCATTTAACCCCCCCTCTCCAAGTCTCCCTTCCCCCAACAAACATGCACGCACACACGCATGCACGCACACACACACACATTTTTAGGCCAAAGCTGTCAAATGGACTTGCAGAATGTCTCATTTGCTGTCATTAAACAATTGAACTAAATTTGACATGTAATATCTTTTTTTTTTTCAATATTTCTATCTAATACCACTTGAAATGACGTACCACATAGTTAAATAAAGAGAGAAATGGAGCATTTTAAGGATTATGTTTCCTCAGTCTCCACCTGTTTATTAAACTTTTTTGTTTGAAAATAAATAATATCAAAATGTATCAATTGGTTCAGCATTTTGATCTCACAAAACAATATGTTCAGAATTTATTTATATCGTCAAAAGCAGGAGCTCTCCCTCCATTTATTATTTATTTCTTTCACATGGTCAATAAGGTAACTTGCAGTGACTAAGCAATGACTAAGCAACACCAGTTGTTTTCAGCCCACTGTGTGTCCTACGACCGAACAAAGAAAATGGAAATGTTATTTTACTTTTTACGTACACATTTTAGATCACATATTTTCCTCCAGTCATGTAGCCTTGTTGTATTGGGTAATAGTGGACATTCATGTTCAATTTCATATTTGTATTATTATAATTTGATATATCATATATGTATATGATATATAAAATTATAATAATAAATACAATGATATATATAACGATAATAATCATAATAATGACAAAATTATAACACTGGAAACATGGTACCACTTTGTTCAAATATGTTAATATCAAATGCTAAATTGCAATTTACACTGCACAACCTTTTTCAATGCCTTGAAATAATTTGAACAGCATTTTCTTATATGCGGTAAATAAAATAAATCCAAAATATTATATGTAACAAGATAAAATACTATAGTTTCTACGTAATAACAATTAACAATGCACAATACAATAAGAGCTAGGCAGCAATGTTTGCAGATCACAGATATAGATGAGAACCTGACCTTTCAAAGCTTTAAAATGAGCAGTTAAGTCTTTAAATTAGTTGTTAAAATAACAATGAAGAGCAGCAATGATCTCTGTAATGAGGTCACATCTCTTAACACATAAGAAGCCTGTCAGCAGTGTTTTGTATGGGTTTATGTACAGTATGGCAGTAATTGAGTCTGTAAAAGAAAGGAATTATCTAATTTCTGTGAGCTGTCTTAAAGCACGACTGCACCACTCTGATCACATCAAAAGCAACTCAGGTTGCAGGCTTCTTTACAGACATTGGTTTAAAGGGTATAACCAGACTAGAGGAGAGGTTGTTCATGATGCTGGTATACTGGGAACAGGGGGTGTAATAACCTCTGATTTTGAGTACTTCAAGTCGTTCAGCTGCAAAAGATTTTGGGGCATCCAGTTTTTTAATTCCTCCAGGCAGATACAAATTAGGTAAAGATTGGAGGAACCAGGCTTCAGAGGGCGCTTTAACAATAATATTCTGTTTAGGGTTTTAAGGCCCTAGGCCCTCCTAGCCCATAAATCATAAATAACATTTGTTTACTACTTGATGAGGATTTGGGGCATTTTACAAGAGTAGCTTATTGATATGATTTTGAACTAATGATGTGTTTGAGGTGAAGAGGGAGCTGAGTTGGGAGGCAAAGCTTTCAACTTATCAGTCAGTTTGTATTATATTCCAACCCTGACCTTGGATCATGAACCTTGGATAATGACCAAAAAGACACAAACAGCTGAAATGAGCTTCCTCTATTACGTAGAAGAATTGCTTTTCTTTTGTGATGAAAGAAGCCAGGTGAGGTGGTTAAGGCATCAGATCAGTATGTGCTCTTACCACCTCCCAATGGAGGTTTTGTCCTACTGGTAGGAGGCCCAGTAGTAGACCCAGAAAATGCTACATATCGCACCTGGCCTGACAACACCCAAGAGTAACTGAAAAGTCAGCGGGGAAAGTAGCATCTGACCATCCTTGTTTAATCTGCTGCCACCATGACCCAACTCTGGATATGCTTTAGAAAACAGAGGAGGGATGGATGGACGTTGACATGATAATCACTAGTATTGCTGTTTTCAAATGACAATAATTACAGCAGAGTAACCATGTGTTTTTTAGAGGGTAGCATAAATAAATAAACTAATGATTATAATAAATGTCCTTTGCTTAAAATTGATAAATTACCTGTCAGGATAGACACACATGATGTTTTGAAATACCCACAGGACAAATTATATCACTTATATCACTTCTGGATTACATAATATATTATTGAATAATGTATTTTTTTCTCAGATTAAAGGTTATTTATAAAGTTTCTTTATTCCTAATAAGATGCCAACTATAACTTTTAATGATAAAGATTCTTAAGAATCAGTAATTCACGGCTCCGAACATAACTGTTAAGTCCTTAGTGTAAAGCAGTTTGGCATTATGGATCTTCTAATTTCATATGCAGTGATTATTACAGAAGGGAATGCTGGGAATAATTTTTGATTGGAGCCTGCAGAGTAAATGAATTGTCCTGCAACCACACAGCAGTCTCCGGACGAGAATGAATTACACTGATTGAACACCTCAATAAGTGGGAGTAAGACTCCACACACATTTACGTACACATACACACATACACACATGAAGAAACACTCTCCCTATCACTCATATAATTGCACAGAGGCCCAGTCTCCGTCATACACACAAACGCGATCAATTTACACATCAGGCTTTGTATTGATCAGGCTATTTGCTGCTCAGGTCCCCTGCCATGGCCTTTCAATTAAGACTGGAAAGAGAGACAGAGAAGGGAGGACTGAAATATAGATGAGCCACTAATGATTCATAAAATGATCATCATTTTTACTTTCTTTAATCTGCGTTCGTCATCAAAACTTCAGCGTTTGATATTTTACTTACAGGTTTAATTTTAATTTATATTGTATTGTATATTGAGGTTGGATATTTTCCTGCATGAGTAGTTTGAGGTGTGTGTGTTTGTATGTGAGAAGTTTTTAAGACATGCACATTTAACTTAAAAGTAACGTTGCTGTAAATTGTTCGTAATTTTGTGATTTTGTTATTTAAAACGAAGTTAGTTTAACATTCTGTACTAGAGGCAGTACAAAGACAACATGTGAGGCAGCTCCCACTGACTTTGAACAGATCCTAAGCTAACAGGGTTGGGACTCTATATTCAATAAGAACCTTCATCGTGGCTAGTATTGTTTTCATTGTTTTGTAATGATAGGATGTGTGTTAATACTAATATTAATTTTGTTTCTTAAAGATGTTACATTCATGAGCTGAATGAACTCTGCTGTTATTTACATTTAACTCATAGATTTAAGTCAAACAATCTTCATGTCTTCTTCAAAACATCTTGATGGTTCCCTGGTGGCTGGCTGCGGCAAAAAGGATAGGCCCCACCTTCTCAAAATTAGCTGATGGGAAATTGACCAAACTAAGTCAAATAATATGTTGCCAAATATTATTTTTGTCATTTTAAAGTAGTGCTGGCAACACTGATGTTCAAGTGTTCATGTTTGTAATAGGTTTTCATTTTAATACCCTTGTTATGGGGTGAGACGTCATGACTGACAGCTGAGACTGGTTGGTCGCCTAAAGTCTCAAAGCTGTACTTTTTAAAAACTAG
Organism: Limanda limanda; assembly: GCF_963576545.1. Classification (NCBI taxonomy): domain Eukaryota; kingdom Metazoa; phylum Chordata; class Actinopteri; order Pleuronectiformes; family Pleuronectidae; genus Limanda; species Limanda limanda. The sequence continues at coordinate 31,841,905 of NC_083637.1, read as the reverse complement.
CAGAGCCCGTATCTAGTATATTTTTTAATCATTTACAGTGTGGTGTTGATAGCTGTTTGTTTAAACAGAGATACACACGCACAGTTACCCTATTTGTTGTCAACTTACAGGTATGCGACTGAATTCTAAACACATGCACACCCAGCACTTTCTCTCCTGCAACATTAATGCAACAGAGTTGACCCTTGCTTGAACTCTGCAGTAAAAGATTTGGTATGTGTGTGTGTGTGCGTGTCTACTTGTGCCTGCTTGTGCCCTCCAAAGCCTAGTCATGTCTCTTAAACCTCCCCAGCTAACTAAAGGACGACAGAACATTTCACATCAATTATTGAACCACAGAAAAGAGAGGGGGGGGGGGGGGGGAGAAATAGGAAAAGAGGCAGAAAGAGATATTTAGAGATTGATATAGGAGAAAGAGAAGAAATGAGGAAGGATGGATAGATGGAGTAAGACAAGAGAAAGACAATACTGTGATACACAGCAATGGGGATGGACAGAGAGCAATGTGTGAGTCATAAGAGTGTTTAATTCATGGTTTGGTTGGGAAAAAAAGTGTGTTGAAATATTAATGTCAATAAAATGTTTTGGCTTGACCTCCTCACTCATGCACGCTCAGGTCATGATAAAATAGACTGTTAAGTGCAGGAGGTGAGCAGAGTTGACATTTTTGAACTTATTTATTTTCTTATTCATCCACAAACTGGTAATCAGCAAACAAACACATAATTCAACAAAAGTTAGAAAAAGAAGAAGTAAAAAAAACAACAACCTACAGTAATGTTAAAAAAAGAAAAAATGCTTGCTTTTACATAAATGTATTTTGCTGAGATTTTAGAGCTTCAGAAAAGCAGTAAATTAATTTGGTGTGGCCATCTGTTCCCAGCACCTCCCAAGTCACGCCTTAACCTGGTTTTCTAAGAACAGATTGTGACATATTCCTCGTTACTGACAGTGTAAAACTGATGGAAGAACAATATGACCAGGTTTATAATCTGTTTAGCTGTGAAGAGCTTTCAGATGCCAAAATCTCCATATATACCGTCCATACTTATTGGATATATGTACAATGCTGAATATTTGGGCACTTCTAATTGAAGCATGTGTGTTTTGCCATCTGTCCATGGAGAAACAAACATCTGACAACATACACCTTCTGTCATAGTATTTCTGTAAGGGCAATATCGCCAGTATTTCTTATGTCTCGTACTTCACTCAATATCAACAATGACTACTGAGCTATAAGCTACAGCAATATTTGGAACTGTGTTATAATGGCTGAACACATTTGTTTGAAAGACTGCAATATTAAACTTATTCTCAAAAACTATCATGAGTAGCCCATGATCAAAGCAAATAACCTAACTTTGCTGTCCTGTACTGAAGGTTCTTTTGCAGATAAAAGTGAAGACTAATTTCATGCAATGTTGATTTGTTTGGTCCATGGAAGCTTTCACTTTTCACTTGTCACATTGGAATTCTTTTTCAAATATGTCAATTTCAGGCAAAATACTGGCACGTTGGGAAAATACTGGATATTTATTATAGAATAATGAATACTGACAGTTTCCCTAACACAGCTGCACTGCCAATCCATGAGCATTTCTCCATATACAAGAAATACCTTGGTAAATGTGTGTTTTTGTGGAGTGTTACTGTCAAGCTTACTGTTGAACAGGGGTGATTGTTAAGCAATTGCAGTGATGAATGCAACATTCCAACCAGATGTCTACGGAATAAATCAAGCATGCTTTTACTGTGACCTTGATAAATGACACATCACACTTAGAAATGCGGATCCGAGCAGAAAAACTTCATAGATAATAAACACTGAGTCAGATAAAGAAAGACTCTGAGGGAAAGGTGGTGGTAAGGGAAGAAAACATGGATTTACATCACTGATCATAGGCCAGGTGTGGTTTCTTAAGGTGACCTGCTCATTAATCAGAAAATGAACATAAATCTGAAAACTTAGATAGCAGGATTCCACAAAAACATCTTGGTAACATGAGCAATTTCCAGCAATTCTGTTTCACTTTCTCTGCAGCATTTCCCATGAATTGATTTGTTTTATGCTGGTAGCAGGAGTGCACATGCATGTGCACTAACGTCACTCTCACACCTAACACATGTCAAGTGACTACAGAGTAATTAGAGAAAAATACATGTTTTTGTTTGAGAGATCGTAATTGCATGCCAATTTGGTGGTATATCAGCCGTTGCAGATGAAACATGCAGCTAAACTGAGTGTCAGTGTGTAAACTGAGAAGACATATTCTGACCAAATGTTATGCAGGCAGCAAAGAGGCTGAAACCTCATTTGGAATCAGAATTTGTGAAGGATGGTTCTTGGTGCTGCACAGTGGCTGGAACCTGACAAAGCCTAAACGTCCACTACCAGAAGTTACGATGCAAACACGCACCACACGCGTGCCCTTGAGTGAGAGCTTGTGTGAGTGAATTTTAATTTTCCGGTGAACTATCCCTTTAAAGACAGTTGTCATTATTCAGGTACAATAGCTAATCTTTAGCAAATGGGGGATATACATCCTTGATTATTGCTTCACTGGATATATTGTATCTTTAAGTAGAGAGTAAATACCAGAAGGAACACAAACAAAATAAACTTAGGAGGGAAAGAACAAGAGTGTAATTGAGTTGTTTTACTTTAATGAACAGATTATATATTTAAACATGAAGCACATGCTTCTTTTTTTTTCAACAAGATCCATTAATTATTCTCTGAGAAATCAACAAAACTGTTGAAAAATCCCCTAACATACTTGTGATAAAAAATTACTGGATCTGCCCCCTCACTTTGATCCACACCAATATTCAATGGTTATGTTCTGATCCATCCCACATCCTTCCACCAATTTTTGTGGTAATTTGTCAAGTAGTTTTTTGTAAGCTTGCCAAATAACAAACAAATAGCTAAGGCTAATGCCCCATCTCACCATCTCTCTCTTACGCGTGCAATAGATTTTCAGCCTTTTGTCCGTGTACCTGTCACTCTGTTGTGAGTGACAATGACATTGAAACTCAGGCTACTGGCATAGATCTGATTAATTCTGTGGGAAATTCTCCATAGAAAGTAAAACAAAATATCTGGGTCCAGCCATTTATATGGATCCGCACCAATATTGAATGGCTTTTTTCGTGAACCATACTGCATCTCCCCACCAGGTTATCCATCCAGTCGTTTTTGTTTCATCTTTCTAACTAACAAAATGAAAACATAACCTCCTTGGCAGAGGAGTGTGTGATCCCGGTTTTAAGTGTTTGCCAATACAAATTTCCTACTCCTTGAAACTCTTTTATACTATCTAATTTGTTTCGTCATAATTGGTATCTCTAGCTTCTTTAGTTACAGCATTTGCAAGTGTAGGACTTCAACACAGGAGACCAGGTTTCCCATGGTTACAGATTTAGGTAACAGAAGAGCCCTTTGGTTAAAGTCATCGAATGATGCGGTTTTTAGTTAGTTGGTTTGTTTTCGGAAATATGTCACTTATTATGAATGAAAAGTAGTTTCACTCTTTTTCTTTTTTATATTTCTCTATAATAAGGATCTATCTGCCTTTAAAACCCATCACTGTCAAAAGGCAGTGGACGTGTCCCTACACACACACACTCACACACACAGACCAGTGATACATGATCTGTCTCTAATGTTCTTAATGTGAGTTTTAGAGATTAGATGATGGAAAAGGCCAGAAACACACAAACACACACGCACACACACTTATGACCCCGGCCACAGTGATAGCCTCTCTGTGTGTATGTGTGTATAAATTTATATGTGTGAGCTCTTGACGTTGATGGTTAACAAATGCAGACGAATGATCGGCGAATGACAATTCCCGTAATCGTTAGCCCCCAACCCCCACACACACACCCTCCCTCTGGCAATACATCAGTGAGAGAAAGAGAGAGTGAGAGAGTGTGTGTGTGTGTGCGCTCACTATCCATCACGAGAGAGTAGAAAGAGGGGGAGTCCCGAGTGTCACATTTGTCTCGGGCAGAGAGTGGGGAAAAGAGAGCGAGACAGCAGCAGACAGACAAAGATATAAAGATTTTCTATAAACTCCCTTACTATACTACTCTCTTTTGTTTTCATTTGTGCTTTCATGGCAGTTTTCAGCGCTCTTTGTTTCAACCATATGGTTTTTGTATGTCTTTTAATATCATGACATGTGTTCCACTTATTAAGGCAAACTAAACTAAATTAATTCTATATCATGATAACACAATCTTAGAAAGTTACCCCCAAAAAACAATGTGTTTAAAGCACAATGACCATGCACAGTGGACTGTGGATTTTGCCAAGATTTCCTCTATGTTTCATTTTCTTATTATTAATTTTCTATGTAAGCAGTGCTACAAGAGAAAACACAGATTAGCAGCTGCATAGTTTTAAATATTTGCTATTAAGTGTGTCAGTCTGTTCCTTTCCTATTTAGTTCCTCAAAGAATAATTGCTATGCAACTGTAGTTTTTTTGAAAAGACAATAACATTTGATAATAGCAAGTCAGTTAATTTAATTAACACAAATAAAATCAGTCTCTAAATTGCAGAAAAGCATCCAATTCACAAATTAAGTTGAAACATAAATATAATGAGATAATTTGTCTTCAAAACTGCACATACAACCACATTATAATGGAAAGATTCTATAATTTGCAGTGTATGTCATTTATTTGTGTGTTTGTTTGTTTTTGCAAAACAGTATTTAATTCTAAATAGGTCTTTCGAGGACAAATCAGAGGAAATTATTTAAAAAGTAGCTTAGTATATTCAATTTTTCAAATAAAAGACCTTTATTCGAAAGGTAAAGATTTATAAAAATGTGGCAGAATATCAGAAGTAAAAGTAGCTTCTGTGCCTTGTATTACTGATCATTTATATTAAAGTTACTTTATACTTTATTTATCAAACATGAATGTGTAACCAGCCTTTCAGTTATTTACCTTTCATCTTTTTTTATATCTAATCAAAGAAATAGGTAGTTAAATATGTAACAATGTATTTTATACTATTGACACATTATTTTTCATTATAATTGGTTTTTATTATTATCATATGTTTTGCATGTGTTTTTATCTGTAAGTAAAAAAAAATGTTTGTAAAAAAATATATTTACCAGAAATTAACTATGAGATGTCATTAAAGAAAAGTAATCAAATAAAGCACTTGCAAAGTGCTTAAAGTACTGTTTCACCAATACCTCTTACATAGAAATGATACGCACCAATACAGATATATATTTTTTACATTTGTTAATTAATTCCATTTATAGTTTGTGAATTCTGCCAGTTGGTTTGTAATCCCCTTATTACAGCTGTATTTCACAGCTCTGTCCTCACCTAACACTGCCGTCATCTAATGTCAAGTAACTCTAATTGTTTCACAGAGTTATACAATTTGGTAACTATACATGACTTTAACTATGTCAAATCTGCAAGCTTTGGAGGGACAGTATGTAGGTCAGTTTGATCCTAATTTTTCCAACTGATGAAGCTAATTTCAAATCCTTAATTTATCCAGACCAAATGAATTGTGTGAATGTCTGTTGATTCAATCAATCAATATTCTTTTATTTTTTTTATAGCCCATATTCACATATCAAAAGTTGACTCAAAGGCTAAGCAATTTGTGACGTCCTCTGCCCTTAACCCTCTACAAGAGTGAGGAAAAACGACCTCATAAAGTAACTCTTTCAGGAGAGGACAAAAACATAGAAACCCCAAAGCAAACTAGATGTGAAGGATTCCTTTCCCCTTTCAAAAAGATAATTTTTTTACAGCATTTAAAAAGATGGTGGCTTACATAAATGGATGAAATTGTGAATGTTTAAGATATTGAGATTTAAGACTGAGATGATGGGAGCAGTAATGACTATTAGAGGTATTTAACTAGTACTGTATTTTATTAAGTGAATGACAAATTTATTGAATTATTTATCAAGCTCAAATGTTGACAAACATATTGACACATCACAAAAAAGCATTTATCTTTAAATGTCACAATTAACTTTCTGTCAACTGACTGACTCTGCTGTCCTGAGCGTCTGGGTGTTCCCACTGACTACTGCAGCGTAAATGCTAAGCAGCTGTTCCATGTCTCTCTTTGTCTTCGACTTCGTCTCAACATGTAATTTTTTCTTGCTGTCTCCCTTTGTCTCTCTCTCCCCACCCCCACCCCCCACACATGCACATTGGCAAAAACCTAGGAAGCAATAACAATCAAATTCCTCCCCTCCCTAGTTGTCCCTGACCCAACTCCCCCTCCCTACACCCTTCCTACGCTCCACCACCAGCACACACCTTTTACCCATCCCTCCCCTCATCTCTGTCCATCTAATTTTATGAGTGTCTGGGGAGTTTGTCTGTGTGTGTGTTTTATTTTGAGTGTGTGTGTGTATTGCATTACGCTATGCGTATGTCTGTGTGACGACATTGTGTGTGTGTGTGAGTGCCCACATGCATGCGTAACTCTAGCAGAAAATGGCTGCCTGTCACATTAGTGGTTAGATGGGCTAAAAAATCACCTCAGTAATCACATTTAGATGTCAGGTCCGGTCATGTTAACCTCTTTATTTAGAGGCAGGGATGGATTTTAGGATGGTTACAGGGATGGAGGGATTGAAAGAGACCAGATGCTATTGTTATTACATGTATGATTAATTTGACTCTCTTCTATCCCGTTATATTGTGTATCCATTCTTAAAATTCCACGTTTCAAGTCGTAAAATTTCAAGTTATACTTGAAAAAGTCAGGGGTGGATTGCCATTTTCTCTGCAATCAAATATATTACAGTACACATATGCATTGCTAATTAGCATATTTATTCATTGTCAATAGAAAGCACTTATTAATGTTGTATTCTGCATGATGATATTCTACAATCACTAAGGTATTAACTAAGACTTTTTCCTGAATTACTTAATTGTAGCTCACTAATAGTAAAAAAAGATATTGCTTTGTTACAGTCTCATACTTTGCTTAGGGTATGAGGTTGATGTTATACCAGATTAGTTATAATAGGCGTATAACAAATCAGAATACGTCACATGTTATCAGTGTTAATGGTGGTTATAATCTTTAAAAAAACTGTAAATGAAATCTTTTAACATCATTTGCATGTGTATTTTAAATGGCCCCAGGAAGTACAGTGCTGAGTTTTGTGCGATATGGATGCAGAGTACCTTCAAAATAATACGAATAATATCAACAGGCGACCAGCACTCTGAAGCAGACAGGGGGGTTGGGGCAGTGGGCCTTCAGACTGTGGATGTCCTCATCAACATCCTTGGATAAAGTACCGTAGCAGTTGGCTACTGGCCAATAATATCTTACCATGCCTGATCATTTTGATAATCAGATTATTTTTACCATATCAGACTGACACAGATATTCATGGCTACTGCAGGTGTTATCTCCATCATGGCAGCAACATTAATGGAATTACTTCTGCAATTTGTCTTCAATGTAAAGGCACAATGTTAGTTTTTGTTGTTTAATGCTTTCTATCGAGCTGAAGTGCAGAGCTTTGTTCTTAAAAATATTGTTTTGATTGCTTAAAAGATCTCTGAAATAGCCGACGTGCAGCATATTAAAAAAACTAGTTATGTTAAGTTAATCATTCAAACTTTAAGTATGTGAACACTAATAAAGCCAAATCAGAAACATATTGATAGTAAAACTTTCAAACTTTTCTAACTTTACACCCCACCAAAAACTGTGCATATAAAGCTCTGCACAAAAAGTCCAGAATATAAACAAGCAGCAGCAGTTTGGACCCAACAGCACAAGTGACATTGTCAATAACACCAGCGGTATATTCATGACATTGTCATCAGCAACTGAGACTCCACCTCATGGTTGTAGGTACTGAGTCAAGCTTAACTGAATAAACAGGTCTTTGTCCAGCAGCTTTGGTGGGACTTCAGGGTTCCCTGGACTGAGTCCTGAAGCTGGTCTATAATTGCTGCAGCTTAATTACTGCAGGTCACTTCTTTAGTTTAAAAAAAAAAAATGAAGCTGCTGAGGTCATCCTTTTCGCAGCCCCTGTGATGATGAGCAACCTTGCACAGGAAACAGGCAGCAAAGCATCTACATCCCACCTCTATGGGCTCACATCAAGTTTTCCAGCCACTCCCCAAACAGTGCTCCACCAGTTTGTGGTACTTGAGCCACTTGGGCTCATTGGCCTCTTCCAAACGGTCCCTCCAGGAGACGGTCAGCTGTACTATAAGGACTTCCTTAGAAAAGGCGGATGTTAGCACCATGTTTGTCCTCATGATGTTGGTGTAACGTGGTCTGGGAACTTGACCTGCCTGCCCAATTCAACTCGCAGCTTCCAGTCTGAGGCTGATGAGAGCAGGTTGGCTAATGGTGTAGACTGTGGACGTGTTTTGTGGACCTCAGCTCCTACAAATGAGATTATCTCCTGACTGTTAACACAGCCCACTCCAAGGGCTGTTGGGCAGCTGCTCACAAAGTCAATTTTATTTATATATCACATTTATATTAACTTTGTTGACCGAAATGCTTCACAAGTGTAATGGTACAACAAAACGACAGTAAATCATACTACATCATTGGGGAAGTGGTAAAAAGGAAATTATTATAAAAGAAATAAAATATAAGATAAACGATAAGATAAATAAAATCAGCCGAGATGAAAAGGTATTCAACTCGAGGAGAAAGCCAGGGAGAACAGCTGTGTTTTAAGTAGTTATTTAAAATGTGCTAAAAACGGGGCAGATCTAATGAAAAGTGGTAGGTTGTGCCACAAATTTGGGGCGGCTACTGCGAGGGCACGATCACCTCTGGTTATGAGTTATGGTAGGTCGAGAAGCAGATTGGCTGATCTCAGCTCTAGGGCTGCAACTAACGACTATTCCGATAGTAGATTAATCATTGATTATTGAAACTATTAATCGACTAATCGGATTATGAATGACACAATTCTCAATTGCTCTTATTTAGCCAACAGCTTTTAAATTTAGCTTACATATAAGTTTATATATAACATCTTACCAAGGCGAGTCTGCATCGTCTACGTTACGATGTCAAACCTCCTCTTCAAATGCTCGTGTCCTGATCGATGAAAAGCAGGTCCAGCGTACAAATATTGCAGGTAGTTTCTTACGGGCTATGTTAAGGGTGAAGTTCTCCCATACTTTTGACTCTCTGGTACGCGATGCTGTTGCAACGGACACCGCCAATGGTCCATGTTTTGTCGCTATTGCACATGCGCGACTTTCAGAGATTGAAAGTAAGCGAGATGGCTCACTCCTCAGCTACTTCCATCAGCACCTCCGGTAAAACGAAGTTTAGTTCAGCTGCACGGCACGAAAAACACGTGCTATGACGTAACCAACGAATCATCGACAATTAAATTTTTTCTATTCTATTCTATTTTTGCCTTTCCGGGTACACTTGAGCAGGTTTGCTAGGCTGGGCAGTACGTCATAGACAGCTTGGACCATGAGCCTTCCTCTCCAGCGCTCCTTCCCACCTTGTCCATGCCTCCTGCCACATACCCTGATACCCACCATCCTGCTGGTCCTCACCTCCTCGACACCTACCCACACCTCCTCCAGGAATAGATGGCGTCTGTCCTCGCTGTGGGCCTTGTCTATTGAGGCTCTGGGATGGTTCCCAGCCCAGCACGCCCTGTGGCCACCTTGCCTATCAGAGCTTTGTGTCTCATCCGGGACTCCCCACTTCCTGCCTGTTAGCCCCACAATGCCCACCGGAGCCACGCTGGAGTAACTGGAGTCTCAGTAAACTAATGCCTCTCTTGTTTGGAGGACCCTGAACTCCTCCTCCAGGATATGCTGATGGGATTTAGCTTGTTGAGACAATGTTGCTAGATAATGAACACTTTTAAACACTTTTCCACACTTATGTTATATTACATAACACCCTTTAATATCATCCTCAGCATTGTATTAATTGATAAATCAAATCAAAATCAACTTTACTTTATTTTTTACTATAAATCTACTTGTACAAGGCATAATATAAAAAATACGGGAACTAGGTGCAAACTGTCAATAAAGGCACAATAAAATACATTATGATATATGGCATCGTCCCTGACTGACGGACCTACAGTATACAGGGTAAAGGAAATATGAAGTCTTCCAACATGTAATTTCACACGTTGCAAGTGTGATCATGTTTATGCAACTCTGGCTGCTGTGCCACGCTGTCTGGTGTAATTTATTAATAGGGCTATATCATCTAAATGAATTTCAATAAGTAATGATGATATATGATGAACTTTAATTAGGATAATTCTGTTCAAACCTAATTGTTGAAGTTATTTGCAGTGGCTATGCAGAGACAGAAGTGATCTTCTCACAGAATATGCCATTCTGTATCTATTCATTGATAAGGTATGTAATGTTTGTAATAACTCATAACCTTATTAGATATGAAATTGTTTTCTCATTTTATTAAACCAGGTTTTTCGGCCCCTGGTAGAATGTGAAACAGTTCATTCAGAATTGTAATGTGTGTCTTACTGTCTGTAACTGTCCAGTAAATCCTCATTCAGCCTTCAGCATCTGTCAGGGCTGAATATATAATCAGAAAAGAGACCACAATCACAGGGGATGCTGTTGCTTCCCTGTCCCTGTCCCTGTCACTCTATCTGTCACACTTACACACTGACTCTCTCCCTTTCTCTACTGTCAGTCTCTCCCAGGTCAGGGCAGGGACACTTTTTCTGCCTCAATGCTGTATTCACAGCAGAACAGAGGTGGTCTTCTTTTTTCAAGGCAGTACTCGTTTTTTTAGTATCCCTTTCTTTTCTTTTCTCCTACTCTAAATACACACAAGCATACTGGGAAAGTTATTTGTATTGATATCTTGACTTCAGTGTTACCCCTGTTGTTTCATCTCTGTTTTTTAACTGGAATTAAAAATATATACCATAAATTATGATAGTTTAAATGTGTTTATGTAGTTCCTAAATTCCTCAGTTGCACCATTAAGCCATTGAATTGTTACATTCATTCTTAAGATCATTATTTGTAGTGTTGATGATATTTGTTTATCAGTATAGATTATTTTGTTCCTATTGTAAATCATGAGTTGCTCAACTCAATATTTAACTACTTGATAGCTGATGTTTACATAAGCATAATACAGTTTACCCTATTGGCCCTTTTCTTAGCTCAGGGCTAATAGCAGTCCTAGGCTCTTACCTTAGCATACACAGAGGTTTCACATCATCCAAAAGGGTTTGACATTGATCTTAGCCTAGGGCCAGTCTAGTTCTGCTCTGAGGACACGCTACAGCTCACTCCTGAAAGTCCAACAGTAAAGATTTGTAGAAGTTGCTACAGTGTGCAAAGCAGTCAAAATAAGCCTCAAGCCAATTTTTGGTCTCCACTTGGTTTAAATAAAGAAAGAACTAGGCGGCTGCTATCAGTCAAGCACAGTGGCAGACTGCCTTGTTGCTAGGAGAATTCTGATGAATCTTGCAATCTGCAATTTGTGTATGATTTGTGCTGGTGTGCAGAGACGCTGCAGCTGTGTAGGGAGGAATTGACTATACTAAAGTCAGGCTGTATGCTGTAAAAGGTAACTGCTTACACTGGTGTGCCTGCTGATTGTAATGGGCAGCTATGGGATAGTTAAGATTACCTTGAGCACAAATAGCATTGCTGTTGTTACCACATCCTGAACAGCTGTATGTTAAATGATCTACCAGCATAGCAGGACTGCAGTCAACGAGCCTTGACAGGAAAGCAGGGGTGCTAACTGACAAATGATGAGCAAATACTGTTTCAGTGCCAGGAACAGCCATGGTGTGGCTGGTTTACTTCAGACTGCTCAGCTTCTTTGTTCCCAGCTCCAACTTTCAGTAATTATCTGTAAGAGGTGATTTTGAAATGACACTGCTCCGATGAATCAAACTGGATAACACGACATGACCCTGATGAAGTGGGCTTGACGAGACACAGAATCCATCATCTGCAAATTGGCTGCTGTGGAGACTGAACTATGACCTTGTTGAGGTGGAGCTACAACATAATGGAAAAGAAAGGGGCAAAGCTATGCAGCCAATACTGTATCCTGTGTGAATGGTTGCTTGTGTTATGCTTATGTGGACAAAAAACTACACTGACAACAACAGTGTCTGAAAGAAATAGATGGGTGAATAAAACACATGAAATCGATGTCTGGCTCTCATATGAGTTCTGAGATTTAAATATTTTATTTACCAATCTTAAAATCATATTAATGCAAAAAGTTAGTACAGCGAATCTTCCTCGTTCTCTATGATATTAAGTATAGACTAGAGATTAGAAACATCACTAAAATCTTGTTGTGTAAAGTTTAAAAATAACATTTTGCTAGACTTTTAACTCTGAAGTATCTGAAACCTTTGAACACCTGTGCGAAATAATACAACATCTTCTTCTTATTATTTGTTCAGTGTATAGGAAGTTGGCAACCAACATCAAGGTGCATTACCGCCATCTATTATGTTTTCTTCTACTTCAAACTTCTTCAGAATGCTCAATTTCCCCCTATTTTTCTTTTTCATTGTCCGGTTTATTCTTCAAAATACAACATAATACAAACTTCTTATTTTAATCATCCTTGAATGATCTGCTTTTTTTGCGATAGAGAGATGAAATTCAATCCTGTTCAACTCCACCAGTTACGGTGTCCCAGAAACTAAATGTGATGTCATAAATGTGTGCAATATAAATGTATTTCTTTCTAAGGTGGAAAAGTGTCTTGAGCAGAATAAAACCCAATTAGGCACTGAATGGTATTGGAACATTTATATAGCACAGTTTAGTGTTAACGACCACTCAGAGCAGGTCACATTCACCCAACAGTCATACAGCACTTTGAAACATAGCACTTATCTATCAATCATACATTCATACACTGATGGCATAGGGAATCTGGGGTTCAGTGTCTTACCCAAGGACGTGGGTAGATAAGAGGAGCCAGGAATCAAACCACCCATTCCCGGATTACCCCATAGGGGCATTAGGCCTTACCTCGGGGCATTTTAATTTTGCATGGAGTGAACATTGAGCTTTGTGACTCCAGACTAGTTGAGGCCATAACATGGTTATGATAGTGGATCCACAGTATTATTATTATACCTTATTGAGGATTAGTTGCCTCCAGATGACGAGAGGTTAAACAGTCTGGACAATTCAAATCTAATTGAAAGATAACTAAAGATTTTTCATTCAGTGTTCAATCCACTATATTGGCAATGTGATTACAACAAGCCTGTAATATGACAGACCAATTAGGTGTTGCCAGTTCTATAAGTGCCTTTAAAAAATGTTTTAATAAGAAAAAAGAAAAAAAATCTAATTCATTAATAACAATATAATAATAATTAATACAATCTAACACACATGTCTGCCAGAACAGATGCAAATAGAGAAGATCAACAAACACAAGGATTTGGCCCTATAAACACTTTTCCCCAGCCTCATTACAAAGTTAGTGAAGAAAATTGTGAGTATAAATCAGGGGTGTCCAAACTTTTTGTCCAGAGGGCCACATACAGAAAAAAATAACAAGGACTGGGCCACTCACGCCGCCACGCCCCCCTGCCCTTGAGTAGACTGTTGACAGTCGCGTCGCTCAGGGTGGGGGGGCGTGGCGGCGTGGCGTTCTGAGGGACAGCTAGCAAGTCAGCAAAGCAATTCACCGCCAGACCACTAGGTGGAGTAACGTTTTTTGTCGAAGACAACCTGAGAGACACCTTCTTTGTGTGTGGCAGTCTTTGTCGACTGTTTATTACTTTTTCTGAAGGACAAATTTGTCCCTGATCATTCTGCACAGCTTCGTACACTCGTCGATCTGCAAACTGACGTCAGCCGAGATCTCCTTCCAGGAATTGCAGGTCATCTGCGTGTCCTTGTATTTAGTCAGTGACGGGTTATACAAGTTGTCATACTTTCAGATCTCTTCTGCCAAGTGCTCTTCTATTAGGTACATATCCGTTCTTCTAAATCTTCCTTGGTTTCTGCCGGTATTATGGGGCATGAAACTGGAAATATGACTCTGGAAAGGATGTAGTTAGCGGACCAATCACAGCCTTGCGGGCTGATAGTTACAAAAATTGGTGAACGCACGCAAGCACGAAAGAAGGGGCACGCAAGCACGCAAGGGGCTCTTGCGTGTCCCTTCTTGCGTGTCTCTGAAAACGCAGAAGCATGCACTGGCCTCTCCCCTGTCGACGAAGCCTGGCCCCATAAAGCAAAACAAAGTGCTTTAAGTGAGTGCCATTTGAGCGCTACTAAATTTCGAGTTTCAAAAGATATAATACATTATATTTTAAGACATAGATGCGGGCCAATTAAAAATGGATGGCGGGCCGCAGTTGGCCCGCGGGCCATAGTTTGGACACCCCTGGTATAAATACTTCTAAAATAAAAAGATTTGTCTTTGCATTGCATTTATAAAACGTATCACCTAAGTATAGTTGTAATGAGGATCACCTCTCCTCGACAAATTTAAAGAATCATTAAAATGTCAAATTAATCAATAATCCATCTTAAAAGGCTGTTCACAGTGTTCAGTCTATTCCCTGAATGAAACTATTTTTAGAGCTCTGTCAAAAGTCAACTCATGTCTGCATCTCTGTTTAGTCCGCCCCAGTTTCACAGAGCCACACCGTGCTATGTCCAGAGACTATCTTTTCCATTAGCAGCTTTTGGCAATGACAACCTTTTAACCCCCATCACTCTACAACACAGGTAGACCCCCCCCCCCCTCCTTCTTTCAGTCTCTCTTTGTCTCTCCATATTTCACGGTTTCCAGGTGGAGACACATAGCGACAACTGTGGTGCACTTTGATTGCCCTCACTTTGTGGAAGACGAATACAGAATTCACAAGTTCAGGGTGGGGTGTGTCAGGGTAGCTAGTGTGACCTCAGAGTGTGAATTATGAATAAGCACTATGCTCTTTAGATTTTCTTCTTCACTCACTCATTTTTAAAAATGCAGACGTGAAAGTGTGTGTGTGTTTGGAGGGTGGGTATTGTTAGTGTATGGGTGTAAATATAAATCTGACTCCCACATGCACTTTAAAGAATGATGTGTCATCTGCAGATCCATATGTTTACAGTATGAAAAAGCTTGTCTGCATTTCCTCAGCACAACGACTCTCTGGAGCTTGTTTATCAGTTATTATTCAGTTAGGTACAGGATATCAGACACCTCAGGCTCCTGTCCTGCTTCTCATGCATGGTTAAATTATTGTTACTGAAACTCGCTAATAATAGAGACATCTGTTGTTCTGTTAAAAATCCAAATTCTCATTATGATTTCACTTCAAGGGAATTTTATAAGCCCAGCTTCTTTTAAAAGTTGAACCATGTGCTAAGTGACATTCAAAGGTTTATCCATATATAATGTACATGATAAAATGCCAGATTTGACATATAATAAATTTATATTCACAGCTCTAATCATACATCAGCAGAAGAACAGCCATGCCAATCTGAAAGAAAGTGTTTTTCTGAAAAACATTTGTCTTTTCCACTGGTGTTTCCTTTGAAACTCAACACTTTTCACATGTGGTGTGGTTGAGTGATGATGACAGTTACGGTCAAAACATTATTTGTGAACTACTTTTTGTCCTTTGAGTGCTTCTCTTGCTGTTAACACCATCTTTTAAGTGAGGTAATGTTAGTTAACAGCGCAAAAGTTGACACTTCAGTAGAATCCATTTAATACAAATCGAAGTATTCATTTTACAAAGTGAATGTATGTCCACCCCCACATGGCATGGCCCTTATTGTTAAGCAGCCTTCTTTGTTTGTAATAGTCGTGAATTAAGACAATATAATTTTAATAGGTTATACTATCTCAGTCAGATTAGAATATATATTTCTGTTTTAACCAAAGCAGAAGCTTTTTTGCCCTGGACCACTGATGTTCATCTCTTATCAACAGGTTTCAAGTGATCGTCGTGGTTGTCAAGCGACACACTATCATCATGTGTTACTCCAAGCCTAAAAACTATAGCAAATCTACTACTATAAAAATATAATACTGTAAGTCCTCATGAAGACCAAGGTAACTGGTGCCTTTAAGGACATTGATCCAATATGCCTCTCGTTTTTTAAGGCATTTGATTTTGTCCCCGCCCCTGGCATCATAGGTGATTACTTCAATACCTGACACTCTTAAAATTGTATTGCTCCCATGTTGGGCTTTTTTACGTAGTGCTTGTCCATAGCATAATTCAGAATACCCGTAGAAGGCATATCTATGTCCGGCCACTCTTTTCCTCAGTTTCCTTTTAGTTAGGTTTACATATAAACAACCATCAGTACATTCAAGCCAGTACACAACGATACCAGTGATACTCTCTTTTTCTAAAGTGTGTTTTGTTTATTTTGTTCATTGTGTCATGCCCCTACAGGCCAAGGAAAAACACTTAAATGTCCTCTCCGAATGTCCTCTTTGATGTTGTTCAATAAAACACTTAGTTTAAGCAGTGTTCTGATGTCCTAAGTGCCAGTGAAGGGGTCAGGGGTGGGACATGTGATTGTGTAGACCAAAAGGATGGGTTCTTTGGTGAAGAGGCTCTCTCATTGGCTGGTTCTGCGGGGGATAGCGAGTCAAGGAGGAAGTGAGGTTGTTGTGATGGGTGCGAGTTACCGAGTGAAGCAAAAAGTGCACATGTTCGTGTTAAGGTTAAATAAAAGTTGTTAACGACGAAGAAGCTTCCTGTCCTCTCTAAGCGAGGACGTTACAATATATTCATGGTGCAATGCCCCCAGAGGCCAGTTAAAGTATGGCATGTTTTCACCCTGCACACCTGTAGTCAGTACACCCAGATGACGGCATAAGCCGATTCGAAATATATTTTAATACTTCAAGGCCATTGAAATATACGTCTTTTACATATTTCAAACCACTTTCAGTGGATTCTTCATGCCAATATTTTTTGACAAAAGTTTTCCTCAGATTTAAAAAAAAAGTATTCACCACTCTGGTTTCTGCCACCATCTGTTGAATAGGGTGACAGGTGTGTGTTTGATCTGATTAACACTGCCTCAAGTCCCTTTTGGGAATAAAATCAATTATTATATTATATAATCACAGACTGGTAGAATGTATTATATTGTATATATATAAAAAAGTTGTGCTCCTTCTTGCTTGATAAAATGATTCACCATAAAAAAACACTGTCATCAGTGTTATAATAAACTATCATAAGGTACATTTGCTTTGATCATTTCTGGATGAATGTGGGCGTACATCGAATGTTGGCGTTTACTCTTCAGGTGTGTGTGCACTTGTGCAAACAGTTGAATAAATCTGATTTTTAGTTTTGTTTATTTTTTTTGCATGCACCATTTTTGGCTTTTGTGAGCATTTACACTTTTGATTTGAACCCTACACACTCTTATATAAAGGAGCCTGTGGCCCTGCCCTGCCAAGTGTACACAAATAAGCCTTGGACAGGACAGACACTTTTCTTCTTTTTGTTCTATATTCCTATACTTCCTGGTGTAGTGTTATACTCTCTGTATCCACAAGAGTGTGGGGGTATGGATATGTCCAGATACTCAAAGATTTGATATGTCCGTACCCCCCGTGCGTGGGCACTATGCAGCAAGAGCACGAACTGGGTGAATTTGTAATCAACATTTTTTTATTAAAACAACTATGTGAAAGCATTGCGTCTGCAGCTGTCAAGTGTAATTGAGGCTGACTGTGTAATTTATGACTTATGTCATTTTCAAACAACTTTCTCATTACACACACTCCAGGCACAAGTCTCTGTTGTTTCTAGATATATTTATTTCAACACTCAAAACTGTCTCTTATTCCACTTTCAGGTACTCAAATGAAATAGCCAAATTCAAGCATCTCCTGCGATGGTTATTTCTGGTAAGTCCTCTTTCTATTTCTAAACTCTTCATAATGGGACCTTTATTATAGGGTTAGGGTTATGGTCTATCCACTACTTCCAGCAATCTCTGTCAGCCTGTCTGTTTGGTGAACACACATCTTGAGAACCGTTTATCTTATCACTTTCGTGCTTGGCATGTGTATTGCTATGTGATTTTTGATGTTTGCAGAACAATGCAATTTGGTTCTTATTATTTGAAATTATTGACACTGATTGTAGTAGTTGAGGTATGAATCATAAGCATTTGTTAACCCATCCAAATGAACATACAGTAAGTAAAACATCTATTGTTGGGGGGTTTTGGGCTGTTCTCTTGACTAAACAAAAGTACAAATAACTGCTGAAAAGTACAATATTATTCCATGTTTCCCATTAGAAAAATTACGATATGATAATTGATTTCCTCAAAGGGGGACATTGATTCAAACTTTGATATCTTATTGGGCTGGTTTTAGTTGTTCATCCACATGGTATAAGTAATAAGGTTTTCCCTGAGGCTGGGCCCAAGTGAAAGCCAAATTATTACATTTGAGCTTGAATAGGTGGATAAAGTTAAAGAATCCCTTTAAGTAAAAAAGTTTCAGTGAAAAAAAAGAAGAAACCAGTGGTCCCTCAGATATGGTTGGGTGCTTTTCTACATCCCTGTCTTCACAAACACAGAACACTGTGGTTTTCCAGCCTGTGTATCCTCAGTGCATTTGTGTGTGTGTGTGTGCACACACAGTGACTGAGAGTAGTGGGTCTTCAGAGGCAGTTCGGTACCCAAGGCTCATTTTAATATATGTAAAAGCTATGGCTCACTGGAGAGTCTGTACAATGGACTGATCGGCCTCAGGGATGTGTCAGAGACCAGTGTGCGTGTGCGTCTGAGATGAGGGAGACAGTGGCCGAGATTTGGACACGCGTCAATGGTCCTTCTGCACACTGCAATCACAGCCACTGACACTTCACACACACACACACAAACACCAGTAGGCCCTTAGGTCAGTCACATTTGCATATGTCTGTCCACTACAGCTTAGCCCTGCAGTTTCAGTCAATGCTGAAAACTCCAGAGCAGTCATTCACTACATCCTAAAATGTGTTGCTCAGGGGACTCTGAGCAGCGCATGTAGCTTTTTTAATCTGAACAATGTGATCACTCTTTTTTTACCAATTACAGGTAAGCCAGAAGGCTGCAACAGGGTTTCAAGCTATCAAGTTGTCACAAGCAAATTTGGACTTATTGACATGGGTCATATGGAATGATTTCCGGATAAATTGTTTTGAATTGTTATGGTAATTGAGTCAATGTTATTGTGTGATACAAGCAGACTCACAAAAGGCCTGTTTAGTTGAAACAGACACTTTTTCATGCAATATTCTGTTTGGAGTTAAAGAGAAGCCCTTTTACTTTTACAATGATTTATTGTAAAAGTACTGTCCTGCAGCCTGCATCGAGCTGCTGAGCAAGGCTTAGCCTGCCGAAAAAAAGTAGCCTCATTGTGTCTAAGTGACTGTGGAAACTTTTAAAGAGAGGTTTAGGTCTCGCACCCATGTCGTTGTCCACAGTACCTTCATGCCTACACCTTGAAACAGCGAACAGGTGAAGCAATAAAATGCATTACTTACATCACATCCAGTTAGTCAACTCTGTTTCTCAAAAAAAGAGCGGGAGAAGCAACAGGTGTAAGCTCTTCCTCATCACTTGCTGTTGAATCTGTAAATCGGGTCCAGACAAAGCTATCTTCTTATTTTCTTGTCGGGGTGTTATTGTAAAGTCATCATAGGATTTGCCGCAATTCCCCTGAAGCTGGTCAGCTACCTCAGGGATAGTACATGTACCTGAGAAGCATCACAGGAACAAGGGTGTCCATGTTGGAACAATCAGGTCATGTCGACTTTTTCATCTTGGGCAGGTTGGGTGGTTTTTCGAGCGTTTGTCAACTTATCACTATACCTCTTTTTCATTTATTACCACTTCCACTCCACTTCACGTCCAGTACTTATTCTAAACTCGTTAATGCTCTGGAGCTCCTTCGACTTTATTCCTTAAACAGTTCTACAATATACTTATTGTAAGTGGAAGATTTCATAATCAATACTTCTCGTAAAATGAAACTGAATTCAGGTGTGTGATTTATATATAAGTTTCAATGATTTCCTTAACTGCTGTTGTTTTTTTTATCAATGAATGTCTATTTCAGAGGCCTAATAAGCAACTGACACAATATTCAGACCCAACTTTTCAAAACAAAAGCTGTATAATTCTGCTCAGTATAAAGCATTGCAGAAACAGAACTGTTTTGCTTTTAGTTAGAAGGCAAATTGATAAACAGAAAATAATTTTGTGAATGTTGTGACCGTACTCGTTGCAAGTCAGTCCATCTATAATTGTGTCTCAGTCCAATATGATAAAATAAAAATAATCAAATCATCAAAATGATCTGGTTGCGATTTTGACCGACAGTGTGAAACCCCAACCCACACATACGCTGACTGCTACAGAGCACTTTATGTCTGTTTACTCAATATTTATCAAATGTTCTTTGACAATTTATAGTAAAAATGTAAAGATGATTAGATAAACGATCTGCGACATATGCATTCCACATAGAAACAGATGTGAAATCAATAGTTAGATGTCTGTGCACCTACTGCCTCTGCTGGTCATAGGGGAGCTTTAAGTTATCTAGAATTTAGTTTAAAGTAAAGACAAGATGATTTAATGTTGATAAAGGACAACGAATACGGTGTACTAATCAAAACTATGACCTTTTTTCGTTGCAGTTATATCAGTTTAAATCAAGACTTCTGATATAAACACATCTTCAATTGAGAAATTTAACAGCATGTGAAGAAAACAACACATATCATAGGCAACTGCGGCAACAGCCATAGAGAAGATAGATCAGACAATCATTTGAAGAGAAAGAGATAGTTTTATTTATTTTCCTTCATCATTATGACAGAGGACAACTGTCATTGTGACAGAGGACAACTGTTAGGGAACCTTACTATTACTCAGTCATGTAAGAAACACATATACAACAGCTCGAGTGTAAAATTATGACCCGTCAATAGAACAGCAACATTGAATGACAAAACACGAGTGATATTGAGACTGTGAAGAAACAAAAGGGAAAAAGCAAGACAAAGGCATAAAATAGCATAAAAAAAAAGACAAACCTAAGAGGCACTTACGGACAGCCATACTTAGCTTACTGTGTATATGCAGAACACAGACAAAATGGAAGGATGCATGCAAGAGGCAGCACTCACACATGTATGGCTGCACAGATGTGTGCATTTGTAGCTTCCTTTATGCACGCTGAGTACAGGGATAACCTTAATACTATATTTCATGCCTATTCATCGCCTTTATTCAAACATCCTCGCTACAATATATTTGACATATGCTATGCAATGCCATTCAGACCCTAAGGGCATGTCAGATATTGTTAAAGCTGCACTCTCTACAGTATATTAGCCAGCATCCCTCCACCTCCCTGGGAACTTTCTAAGAAGCCCCGTGTAATGCTGCACTGGGGTCAGCCAGAGGTTAAAACACTCATAAATATTTTACCTGCTCAACCAGGGGAAGAAATCAAGCACTATACTTGTCTGGTGTGCTGTGTTCACAGGAAGCACTGGGGGAGAAACAGGGAGGCATGTCACATTGTGAATTTACACTTTGAGGAAATAATTCTTAACCTGTAAATAGAAAGATTATAGGGCTGCAAAAGCAATTTCACAATCTAAAAAAGTGGGAATCAAATAAGAGACATAACAAAAAAGTCAATATAGATGAGTCATCAAAAAGTGTGTATGTAATTTTAAATTACAATACTTAAAATGTGGATTTCAACTTTTGAGTAATAGTAAGGTTATAGTAAGTTATAATCAATAAATCTGCATAGTTCATACTGCAGATTTGCATGGGGATTATGGGGTAGAAAAAGCTGCAGACTTTGATTATGATTAACCCCTATTACTTCACTAAACCATGTAAAAAGATGTTTAAAAAATTGAAGGTAAATTCTTATAAAATTAGAAAATGACAAATTAACTTCAAATAACAGCAAAGATGATTCGAGCACTAGTTGCACTAGTTGGGTTAAAGGCACACTTAATGATCATATAGTCCTCACAAGAATGGTAATATAATTGTGTGTGTCTGTGTGTGTGCGTGTGTGTGTGTAAAGCACTTGCCCTCACAAGTGCTGGGGCAGCTCCAGTGAGTCACCGTGCCATGTATACTTCTCTCATCCAACATTTACAAGCCTTCTGCTCGCTCTCTCTATCTCCCTCTCTCTTCTCTCTTCTCTCTCCCTCTCTCTGCAGCCAACACATTACCCATGCTTCACCAGGTATCTGTCATTGCGTTTGCTTAATCTTCATTTCACTTTGATTTTGTCATATTTCATTGTCTTTTTTGTCTTTCAGTTCTTGAATTTCCTTTTCAATTTCTGCTTCATTATTTCATCTTCCCATATCATCTCACATTACCTGCTTTTACTTACTTAATGTTCTTGCCTGATTTCACTTTTCCTCGTCTCTTAATAGACCTTCATTGTCCTCTTCACTTATCTTTTTCACCCTCTTACTTCCATTCATCCTCAGTTTTATCTCATGTTTATTTCTTCTTTCCTCTTTTTTTAAAAACGTATTTTCCCATACTTTAGATTGTTGTCATTTCCTGTACCTGATCTTATTCTATCACATATGAAATCTCTTACTCCCTTTTTTCCCTTTATATATATTTAATATTTCCTTGAAATTTAAATAAAACATCTGTATAATGACTTACTAGATATTGTAGGTCTACTGATATTAGATTGCACTGTACTGCACATGTTACTTCATCCACCCCCACAAAGCACCCACTATTCCCCACACCAGTTTTCCTCAGTAAAAGAGCTCACAATGAACGGTTTTTCCTTTGGCTGAAGTGTGATATACGCCTGCTGTTGTTTGTGTTTGGGAAACAATATCACATGAAAGAAAAATAAAATGATGCTTGATTATTACTTATGCTTATTTAAGGAAGAGAGTAAATACAAGTAGAGTCATCAGTGTTGACATGAGGCAAAAGCCAAACTGCTCACTGTCAGATGTCCAAATTTGCTGAGAAAGTGATAAGATTAGCTGGAGTTACTGGTTAGAATATCTACTTTTGTCCCTTCAACGTCTCATGTACGTAGAGTCATGGCTTTTCACAGAAAATACCCTTCAGCACTAATTTATCCCACTTATTAGGTCAATTATTGGAAAAATGTTCAATCTCATACCGGTGTGTAGCAAAGGATGAAGGCTCATATGTAATACAGGAGATAAAAAAGCTAACCTGAGAGTTTGTATTGTTTTGATGATACCACAGAATACCTGGGTGGGGATGTGCACAGAGGCACACCTAGCTACATATTCAAACACCTGGAGGGAATTTAAATGAAAAATAATTACCAGATTCTTCAGAACACCAGAAATATTAGCCAAGATAGGCCCGACGCATTCCAACTTGTGTTGGTGGAACTGTGGAACACGTGCTGCCAATCACACACATTTATTCTGGCTATGCCCTAAGTTAAACACATACTGGAGAGAAGTCTTTGATGCCCTCAAAGAGATATTCCAACAGGACATCCCACAAGACCCCACAGTAGCACTACTGTGAGCGATGCCTGAAGGCCTGGACGGGAGGGCCAAAAAATACCTGCTAAACATACTACTCACAGCGGCATTGACGTGCATAACCATCAAATGGTTAAAACTAGACCCCCCACATACAATATATGGACCCAAAAAGTATGGGACATCTTCCAAATTGAGCAAATCACATATTCATTAAGGCTCCAAAAGTCTATCTTTACTAAACGGTGGGGTCCTGTCTCTGCGTTATTAATACAATGAGGGTTACTAATTTATGTAGCCCGGGCCTCTGGTTAAGCGGTTATCTATTAACTCTCCCTATTCACGTACATTATACACCTTCCTCTCTGAAAAGCATATATTGCACCTATGATACTACATTCTGGAGTGGACAATTACCATTTTTTCATCCCTGGTCTTATTTTCATTTTACTTGTTTTTTCTTTCTTCTTTTAATTTAATTAATTATGTATGTAATCATCATTTATTCTTATCCGTATCCCCCCTCTTTTTCTCTTGGAGTGAGCACTATTTATGTTTGTTGTTATTTCTATGCATTGCACACTTACCAGAATACCATGTATAACAATACTATATACAGTTGAAAAATGGACAAAGAAAGTAACTGTCTGAAAATGCATATTATTTTGTTGAAAACTAAATAAAAAAAAAGAAACTGTCATGAAAGTTATGTTTTGCTGTGAACCGTGTGCGAACGCAAAGAAAACAGGCTGGATCTTGACTCTTCTGAATAGTCGAGCTGCTCACTCAGGCAGTATGGCCGCTCTGACCTCTTAACACAAGGGTCTAATTGATAAGCAAGAGGGGGCTTCATCACACAAGCTGCTCACACAGCCAGTGTGACCCATTGCAAACTTAAACAAGTCGTTCCATCAACTGCATGTTTAGTACGTGCCACTGCTCGGTTCCTATTCTTATTGCCATTATTAAGGTTGAAGAAGGGGTGGAGGATTTGGTGAAAAGCACACCCACCTAGTTGCTGAATTGATGTTTGGTTGCTGTCATCTTTAAAAACCTATATGAAACAAGGTGATTTTGTGACATGACAAGTGGTCAGGAGGTGTATGATGGTCCAACATGGAATTCATACATGTGTGATTTGGAAGCATCTAGAGGTCTTTTCTACAAATTTCAGATACAGCAACCTATTTCAAGGGTAGATCCCACATTACAACAGCAAGATGAAAAAGACTGGACTGCCCTGTAAATACATTTAAACAGTCAACTAAGAGAGAAAGGATGTATCCATAAAGATCAGTCAACAGTGCATGCGTTTAAATGTCATACAACTCTTAACACACACATCATCAATGGCAGTAGAGAGTAAGCTGAGTAGTGGCTCACATCAGACACTGAGATAACATGTTCCATCAGCCAGTATCATTGCACCTTGTTGTCATCTGTTTGTTGTTTCATCATGACTATATTAAACTATCTCTTTAGTGCTAAATTCTAGTGTCTGCATAAATGTGTGTGCACGCTAGCACATCAGTGTGTCTTTCAAAATATCAAGTCTTCCTTGTAGTGCTAAGCTTCTTTCAGTGATTTTGTTTGAACAGTGCGATGTAGAAATCCACTGTGACCAGCTCTCTCCTGGAAGTGAGGCGAGAGTATGAGACTCAAACAGTCTGAGAACATGAGAGAGAGAAAGTTATTAGGAGAGTGTTTGTCTAAAGATATGTCGACACACACACTGATGACCTACGCAAAGGCCACAGTGTGAGACAGCCAATAACCAGAAATTCAGTGGAGAATATCTTGAAGAGATGAAATGTTGGGCAAGGTTTAACGGGGTTGTCTACTTAAGTTTGAAGTTACACAGCTGTCGTTGTGACACATATAATATCCAAGGTCCAAAATTTGTTAAAAGCAGAGATCTAATGGAAATGAATAACACAGTTGATAAGAAACACGGTTTAGGCAATAATATTCTGTCTTCTATTATCTGAAGTGTCTTCATTTAATATAGGCCCATGTTTGGATAAAAGATTGGAAAATAACCAAGAGTGATGGTGGTGGAGTACAGTCACATGTTTGATGGAATTCTTTGGATGCATGTCCCTGAATGTGGAGATGGTGGAGAAAGGAAGAGGTGGATTGTTTAATAGTCTGTCTGAAAGACAGAAGTGGTGACATCAAGATTTGGAAAAAAATGGAATTGGCAGCATTGGAAAGTGGAAGTGAAGGACAGGACAGGATTATATGGTCAACATTTACCAATAGTTAGTCCACAGGCTGCCAAGATCAGGAAAAAACCCAAACCAGTCTGTACTGCTGATGATCAATGCTAAGCCTGCCACAAAAATGTAGCCTACTGTGTATAAGGGCCTGTGGCAACTTTTGTGGTGTTTACATTTCTCAGAGAGGTTTTAGGTCTCACACCCACAGTTACTCCGTGCTGACACTTTGAAACAGCAAAGAGGTGAAGCAATAAAATGCTGACTTACACCACATCCAGTAAGTCAACTTTTTTTCATAACAAGAGTGGGAGAAGCACAGAGTGTAAGTTCATCCTCATCACTTGCCGGCTGCTGAATCTGTAAATCGAGTTGGTCCAGACCAAACTCCTTTATTCTCTTTTTTTGTTGTTGGGGTGTTTTTGGTAAAGAAATCATATTCACCCCCATTCACACCCATTTAGCCAGCGCTCCACAGCAGGAAGTATATGTATTCAGACAGAAAATAACCAAATACAATTTTAAAACGACATATATTGAACACTCAAAGGTGCTTACTGTCTACAGGTAAACTAATCCAATTATGTTTACAATTTTTACATAGACTTTTTTGTCTAAGGATGCTGGAGGGGGCGGCACCCCAGTGGCCCATATTAACGAGCTGCTACTGGTTGCAGTTGTATGTAAATGAAAGTTGAGACTGTCTTTAGTTTTGGGTCTCGTTTTTTAATGCATTATATGCATCATATTAGACCTGATATGTGTGCAAATAAGACATTAATAAATCATCAGGTCATACATTTTGAGAATTAATTTAGATTAAGAATTTAATATAAAGGCTGTGCAAGACTAGGGGAATCCTAATCAAAAGTAGATGTAAACTTAAAGTATTTTAAAAGTAGATGTTTAATTAGGGGACACAAGACCAAGATTCATATCCCATCTCACTCCAACAATAAGCACTGACTTAATTTTTAAAATTTATTATTTATTGATTTGGTCGGAATAATAACACCATGTTGGCAGTTTTTATACAAACGTCTTTGTTGTGTGAATGCTCTCACAAAACATGTTTTTGGTCTTGTGATTGAAACATTTTGATAGCAATTTGGGGAATTTCTTCAAATTTGGTACAAATAATAACAATATAATTCAAAATTTTGCATGTAATCTTACAACAATAGTTGGGATTTTTTTCTCTGATTTCTAGTGTGTGTGTGTGTGTGTGTGTGTGGCTGACTCAGCAAAGGATGATCTGAATGTGATTACTTTAAATTACTTTAAGTGATGATTAAGTATGTACACACTGAGGTACCAAACATTACTCTCTGACATCAGGATGAAAAGGATAAATAAAGACTGATATTCCAAATCCATATAATGCGACAAATTAGACAAGGTCTTGATAAATCCAAAGAGACTGAGAGAAGAGAGGTTGTGATTGATGTGCACTGTAGCACTGGAATCCATTGACTTTTGAGATGATGATGATAGATGAATTTTAGACTTTGTTTGTCAACTCAGCGAGTTGTAGTCGCAGCACAGCTGAGCTTCAGTAATATTTCATTCATTTTATTTGGAAATCTTTAATCCATACCCCTCACGCTCTCCCTGCTCCCCCTCCCCTCTAATATCCAATTCCTTACATTATCTCTGTCTTTCTTTCTCTATCTCCATCATTTCTCAGCTCTGTATTCCATGCGTTTCACTGCTTATGTAATAAATGTGTTTTGCTGACTCTAAGCTTACATCTGTGGACTTTGCCCTTTTTGAGCTGTTTAAATCTATTACATTTTTGAGGGCATAGATTTGCTCAAAGAGGGTTCCACTATTGTGAAGATAATAAGATACCACTGCCTCAAGAGCAGTTTTAATTAAAAAATTATCCAACAGATGTTTTGTTGTAACTTTAAATTACAATATTATTATTTAATTCTCTCCAACCCTGAAACACTTGTAAACTTCCCTTGTGGGAAATATGTCATTCCTTGGAAAGGAAAAGCTATCATGAATAGGTATGGTGGTGAACTTCTTCATCACAACAATCTAACCTTTAAATATCAAGCTCCCTTTTTGTATAAGATCTTGGAAGGAGCATCAACTGCAAGCATATCTAGACAATCATGGCATTTCAATTTCAGAAGTTTCAATTTGGTTTTAAATCATGCCGTAGAGCTAAACAGAAACGGCTCTTTTTAGTAGTACTTAATGACCTTTTTAACTGTTGATTTACGTAACTCTGTTGTTTTCCTGCTTTTGACCTGACTGCTGTCGTCGACACTGCAGATCACAATATCCTATTATCACTTCAGGACCTGTGCATAGGCATCAATGGCTCTGCTCTAAATTGGTTTTAGTATTATCTGACAGGAGTTTCTCTGTTCATCCGGTTCGACTTACTTGTGGAGATCCTCAAAACTCCATTTTAAGCCCCATTATACTCTCACATGTGCTGCTCTCAGGTCAACTTTAAGAAACTAAACCTTCCTTTTAATTGGTTTGCTGATGACATATACATTTATCTAGGGGGAAAAAATCAAACAGGAAAGACTCCAAACAGGACTTGTTAAATAGCTTAAAAGACACAAACCTGGATGGATTTACATTTCCATCATCTCAATGACAACAAGCTAGCTGCTTGATAATTGAATAAACTAAACTAAAATAGAGTTCTAGCCTGAAGGTAAAGCTTTATTAATTACTTTTTCATCTAAAGCGACTAACAAAAAGTGCATTCAACCATGAGGGTACAAACCCAGAAGAGCAAGAATCATGTAAATACATTAGCTTCAAAAAACTGCTTACATATAAGTTCAAAATACAATTACAATTAACTTTTTATTTTTTATATATATAAAAACAAGTGTAGTTATATGTAAAATAAATGCATAAGACTTAGTGAGCGTTATTCACATTTTTATTAGCCCTCGGTTAGATTATTGAAATTCCCTTCATGTTGGTCTAGAACAATAATCCCTTTTTTGCAGATAGCTCAAAACTCATTGCCATCTAACTGGAATTTTTTTTTTTACAAATTTGCCAATATTTTCAATTCTGTTAAAATCCTGGAAATGGCCCCTAGTTAGATATGAAATAATTTCAGAAATTAAACTACCGCTAGTAAGATAATAGTGAAATTCAAACATTACATTGTATGAAAATAAAAAAAATAATTTGAGTGTATGGGGACAGTAAAATCTTATAGTCTGTCTGTGTGTGTGAGATGTTTTTAATCTGCCTCATCATCATCACCTGAGGATCAACATAGGGGAGATAAGTACAGTAGGCTGTCTGATTGTACTATGTGTATGTATGCATGTGTGTTGTAAAGTCACAATCGGGCAAGGCTCACTTTGTTATATTGTGATAATGTTTAGTGAACATGCTAACGATCATGCATACCCAATGCCAAGCCAGGGCTGGCCTGTCTGCCTGTTGAGGGCTGAATGTCCATCTCAGCAACATGCACAGTGAAAGCTGCACTGAGTTTATACTGATTCACACTGAATGCTGCTTGTATGAGTGGACATTTTATGGCTGTTTTAATAATCTCGGGTGATGTGAGAGAAAAAGTGTGGCGCCCAAACCAACGGACACAAAGGCTGCAATGACTGTGGGTGATTTTTGGAGTATTACTGCCCAAGCGAGAAGCATTGACAGCCAGGGCTGTCATGACTGCTGTGAAATTCAATCACTCCATCGATCAATCAAATTTGATTTGAATAGCCCATATTCACAAATCACTATTTACCCAATATGGCTTAATAAGGTGTGACATCTTGAGAGATAGGAATCACTCTTCCAGTATGAACAATAGTGCAATAAAAGTTGCCATTAACAGATTAGATAAACATAGTAACAATATGTACAACATGCGTAAAGGCTGTTTAACATAAATTAAGATGCGTATTCATGTTTAAAACATTAATAATCAAATAAAATGTCTGACAGAGATAGAGGGATCAATAATGAAAATTGGGACAACAGTGGTATTGCCAGTAATGGTAGTTTATGTGAGTAAGCATATCATATATCTGAGCAATCTTCTAATCATAATCAACGAGCAGCTGCCACCACGATCCATGATCCAAGATTCATGATTCATGATTCATGATTCATAATTCATGATCTATGATGTGGCTACAGACATGATCTTGGATGTGCTACGATAAAGCACAAAAATCCAAGGAAGAAGTCAAGTCAACGCTGTTTACCCCTGAGACTCCATAAGTGTTTTGTGGACTCAAACACTGCACCCACCCCTCCATTTTCCTTTTTCGGTGAACCATCCCTTTAAAGCTCTGGCTCCTATTCTACTTTGAGAGACTTTAGGGATGACAAGTAAGCCTGAATGCTGGGAGTGAAGTGCTCTATTCGGTTAATATGAGCTCTGGTATGATGGTGTCATATCATTATGGTGTTAGTAGGTGAGGAGGATTTTAATTGTAATTTAAATTCAACAGGAAGCCAGTGTAGTGGAGAGAAATATGATCTGTTTGATATCTCTTTAAACATTTGTCGCTATTGATAGTACACGTGATTCAGCATTTTGAAAAACAGTTTTAAGACTTACTGGTGCAGCCTGATAATAAGAAAATGACAAGAGTCAAGTCTGAAGGTGACCAAAGTTTGGACTCATTTTCCTGCATCTTTTGGAGTCAGGAAGTGTTTGATTTTTGTAGGTAGTCCTTGAAATTAGTTTTTAATCAAAGGACAAACCTTGTGTATTGTCTGAATCCCTGTTGGTTCTCACTTACTTACATCTGCAGAGAGAGGGGATGTGGACACAGTGTGATGCACTCAATATGTGAATGTTTTAAAATGCCTACCAATAGCAAAAAGGGTACTGACAATAAGAAGACAAATAGTTTATGTTGTTCAACTTAATTAAATCTTGTACATTCTTTGAAAATAATACCTAATAAACATGCAAGAACAGGAAAACAAGCTAGTTGGACTGCAACCTCTCGGTAGAGGCTCATCAAGGATGGTCAGAGGCTCACATTTTTAGTCACTGCTACCAGGTTTTTGGCTGTCCTGGACCACAACAGTGGCAGATTCAGACATGTGCAACATGGGCAGCCATCCAGCTATGTCTTGCTTGGGGGGGCCACAGGGAGCATGCACCAAAAAAAATTAAAAATTATATTCACATGATCACTTTTCTATGTCACCATGTGGGTCATTTGGCTTTGTTGAATTGGGTCCCATAGTTCTAGTTTATGAGCTAGACTTCTGCCTGCTTAAATGTTAAAGGGATAGTTCACCAAAAAATGTAAATTCACTCTTTATCTACGACTATGACAATGGAGAGATGGGTGATGTATTTGAGTCCACAAAACACTTAAGGAGTTTCAGGGGTAAACAGTGTTGCAGACAAATCCAGTACAGTTGAAGTCATTGTGACCGCTTCTTCAGACGTAATAAAACAACAGCAGAAACATAACATGCCTCCATACTGCTTGCGTTGTGTCATCCAAGTGTCCGCAGGCCCAGACGTTCATATTCGACTCAAAATGTACTCTGAAAGCCTCCTTGGACATGGACACACTAGAAACACACACACAGACACTCTTGCCCAAGGGTATGCACGTTCGTGTGGCTGCGTCCGATTGTTGGGGCTTGTGGACACTTAATTGACACCACACAAGCAGTATGGAGGCATTTTATGTTATGCTACAACTCTGTTTACCCCTGTAACTCAAAAGGTTTTTGTGGACTCAAACACTGCACCTGCCCCTCATCGGCATTGTGGTGAGTGGATAATGAGTGATTTTTCTGTTCTGTGAACTATGCCGTTAACCACTGTCGTAAGAAATCTCACTGCACAAGTCTTTATTCAAACAAACATGTACCTCATTTCTGTCTGCGAAGACCAAATGTTGTTTTTACCCAGTTTGGAGATGTGCGTCAGTTTATCAGCACAAGGGAGTGAGTGAAAAGTGAGAGAGGAGCCAAGAGAGGCAATATGAATTGTATGCAGTTGTGCAATGAAGAAAGATTTTCAAATATTTAGGAAAGTAATATCTGTTTTTTTTATTTACAACATGTGTGACTTTTTTTTTAAACTTTTTGAGCTATGATTTTCCAGCAAACCATGATGTTTACATGAATGTGTTATGAGAATTTTTGTTGTGTAAACCTTTTTTTAACAGAAAATTCACATCACTAATAAGTCTGAGCATGAAAATAGGTAAGTATTGACTGAAAGTCCCATACAAACAAAGGGAGGATTAAAGGTGATGGAAAGAGGGGGTATCTATTATCCTACCTTTGCTAAGCAAACACAGAGCAGTTGGTCAAGGGACTTTTGAGCAGAGGAATAGAGAAAGAAATTGTAAGATTAATGAAAAAGGCCAATTAAACAATAACGCAAAAGTGAACAGGAAGAGTGAGATATTTAAGGACAGAAGGAGAAGTCACTGCAGAAGGGTTGTTGAAAAGGCTCCTTTTATGCAGAGGCATGGCTGCCTGACAGAGGGCTCTGATACGGAGCATTAACTTAGACACATACACACACACACTTTAAACCAATAAACACCAAGCTAGTGATAAGGTGCATTACAGATTTCAAGCTGTTGAATCTGCAGTCAGACCAGATTTGTAAGTATGTAAGACAAGCACAGGAGGAGGCCACAAACCTGCTGCATGTGTCCATGCACGCAAGCTCACAACACTGCAGTCATTGAGATCTTAAACAAGGGTCGATTTCATTCCTCAGCCATTACACAGCTTCAGCACAGCGCTCAACCGACATTCCGGGATACCAAAACAAGGTAGACAAATAAACAAATAAACAACAAAGTAAACAAATAGACATATAACAACAAACAAAGTTAACAGGCTGTTTCCCTGGCGTTAAGGTCGCTAACGTCCTGCACAATTTCCCAAGCACAGTGGAATAGGAAAGCATCTAAACTGACTGCACTATAACACTTTAAAATAATCTAGAAGTCAGTTTTTACACTCGAAAAAATAAACTTTAGAGTAAAAAATGCCCAATAACGACCAATATGGTCCAATAGACTGCATTTATATTTTGCTTTACTAGTCTCAAAAGTGCTGTCAATATATGCACTGAATAAATGTGTGTGTGAATGGGTGTTTTCATCAAGACTAGAAAAGTGCCAAATAAATACAGACCATTTACCTTTTTTCGAACAAAACAAGAGAAAATTACTCACTGACACGATAAGCTACAAATGTCAACAATGCTAGAAAACGTATGGTGTGGAAACATATTGAACATATTTTACACAGGGAACTCCATTGCATCATATAAAACATGAGCCAGTGTCTGTCCTTCCTCCTGTCTTGTGTCCTTCTGTCTTTCTGATTCACTCTCGTGCAATACCACTGTTAGAGAGGGAGGGAGGGGGTGGTTGTGTTATTTAAAAAATAAGACGCTTTAGTTTAAATTTCTCCTCATGTAATTCTGAGCTCCAGTAAACAATAAAAGCAACCCTGTCAGGTATTATGATGCAAAAAAACTATATATTTATTACCTTACTACACTGTCAGGAATTATGTTGGGAATCAAAGTATCTTTTGAATCAACTTAAAACTTCAATAGTTGTGATGCATTAATATTTAGAAATAAACTCCCCCTCCCCCTATCTCAACTCTTTTCTCCCTGTCAGGATCCTGTACATTAAAAAACAGCGTCAAAGTACAAGCCCCTGGTTGTGCCCACTGATATATCTCTGCTTTGATTGCTGTGTGTGTCAGTGTTGTTGCTCAGAGATACTCTTTAGCTTTAACATTAACACATATCGCGTCTGTGGCTGAGGGGTAGAGTGGTCGTCCTCCAACCTGAAGCAGGGCGGTTCGCTCCCCAGTCTGACCCATCTGCATGCCGAAGTGTCTTTGGGCAAGATGCTGAACCCTGAATGGCCCCCAATAGAATAACAAAGTGCTGCGATTAGATGCACTGTATGAATGTGTGTGTGAATGGGTGATTGTAAAACTGTACTGTAAAGAGCTTTTAGTGGTCATCAAGACTAGAAAAGCACTATATTAATACAAAACCATTTACCAAACCATTTGCCAGCCTATAAAGGCAGT
Organism: Limanda limanda; assembly: GCF_963576545.1. Taxonomy (NCBI): domain Eukaryota; kingdom Metazoa; phylum Chordata; class Actinopteri; order Pleuronectiformes; family Pleuronectidae; genus Limanda; species Limanda limanda. The sequence goes on along the minus strand of NC_083637.1, from coordinate 31,808,079 downwards.
TTTACAAGCCATAGAAAATGTCTAAACGTCCGTATCCAGCTGGGGGCCACTTGTTGAATAGGCCTTTCACCGACAAACTTGTTTTAAATACGAAACTTGACGGCTTATCGGCTGAGTGTCACTCCTTCCTGTATCTGTCGGATCTAATTTAAAGCTTTCTTGTGTTTCTTATAGTCTTATAGTGGTTGTAATCTTTATGTGCTCTATGTACTTAATACTTTTTCAGACTGGAGGAGCTGGAGATCAGAGTACAGACCCTCTAGTCAGTGGACAGCGACACAGCTGCCCACTGCCATTTATATTAAAAAAAAGGTAATTACTCCTGAGATGTTGTTATCAAACCTTTATCGCAAAGAAAAGTAATCAAGGCAGGTTGTTTTGTTGTTTAACCATTTTCTAAAATTTCTAAGTAGATAAAGAAAACACAAATACAACCAAATATATCAGAACTTAAATGAAGAAAGTTAACATGATTTCTGTTAAGAAAAATGTAAACAATATTGTACACATTTTATATTCACACTTTATTGTTCATTAATAATATAAAAAATAAAATATAAGTGCCATTTATAACTGCCATTTATTATGGACAAACTAGGTAGCACCATTGTCAGTCAGTCACCTCATCCTACCACATATTTGATGGGCCAACTGATCACCTAGTAAATTGTCATTTTCCATTGAAGATATTTACCATCAAATGGTATCAGTCCCAGGCCAAGCATGTATAATCAGGCCTGACTGTGCTTGCAGATTGCCAACAATTCCCAAATTAACTACAATCTATCCACAACAATCCACTTTGTAATGAGGAAATATTTATTATCAGGGGCACGGTGGTTACACTTTTCTTTACACGGCCATTCACTTGCATATGGTTCATTCTCCAAGAACAGTCATATAAATATTTCAGGAGTATGTCAGTTATTGTGGGACACAGAGCTGCATCTTCCTCAAAGGCACCTGCCAATCACTGTAGGTTTGTGCAGAGATTTTTATAAATATTTTGGAGGATCACTGCTTGTTCTTCTTAAGCTCTCTGAGTGCTTTCACCTGTATTGATGCCATGAAAATGCACTCATTTCCAATTACTAGAAAATGAATCTTAAAACAACAAAGGCCTGCAAGAGACACACCTGTTTCTGCATTGGTTTAAACGTTTGTGAGGGAATATTGAAGAAATTAAAAAACATCATCAGAGGACTCAAAGTTCAGAGGGCTCCAATAATGTAATGTTTTATATGCACTTGAATGTAAAACAATGGAGATTAACTGAGAATATGAGCTTGTTGGACTCAATGTTGTTGATTATTAAACAGGTTACTACCGGCATTTGAGAACAGCACAGATTTTTTCCAACCACTTGAGAGAACCCAGTACCATCCCAGAATAGTTGCAGATGAAGCAAGCAAAACATCAAAATAATAGACAAGGTCCATAGACAAAAAGTGATTCAAGGCCACAATAATAAATAGTTATTAAAATGAACTCTGATTCACACAAAGCTTTTTTGTCCAAATGATTATCTTCTGTTCCTTATTCAGACAATATACTGCATTTCACTTTAAAGAGGATTTGTTCAGAAACACACTGGGCTCACTACAATGAGACATCATATACCAAATGAAATATGAAAAAAACATCCTGCCTATTGTCTTCATCAAATGAGTACTTGTCAAACAAGAGAAAACATTTTGGCTAGAGCAGATTTTGATTTGTTGGCTGACTAATGAAACAATAAGGGACAATTGATAAAGAGCTGTGCACATCCAACTCCTCAGCAAGGGAATCAACTTTACTGTGTCCTGTTATTGCCTGAAAAACTACCTGTGCCACCTACTATGAACAGCTTTATCAAAACCTTTCCTGTCATTCACCAATGTTCAGTTGCGGTGTAGCCCCATTCACCAATTTATCAACTGTTGTATCTACCTAATAATTACAGGCCCAGTGACATTCATGACACAGAGATTCCTATTTCCAAATTCCTAGGGGAGTATTTTTTAGCCCTGTCCCCTGTGGCACAATTTGGAGGGGGATACTCCTACTGAAGGGAACTTCATATCAAGCGGTAGGGGCAAGGGAGGGGAATTGGGACACGGCCTAAAATAATGACTTGATGATGTTATGTGTGTTTATTTGCCTTGCATGATGCAGTCGAATATTTTTTGTCTGTTGCGACAGCATACTTCTCTAGAGTATCACACTATTAAGCTTTTTCTACTTTTTTTCTTACCATTCATGTGCCATTTCTCTCTGCCCCCTCCATATTTATATTATTATTATTACATTTCTAAGGGACATAACAGACAATCACAGTTCAAAAGTGAATGAAAAAAGGTACACAAGGACCAATAAACCAAGGTGATTTTTTCACAGCTCTATGTGTCAGAATAATACGATTTGTATGAATCAGCAGGGTTGCTGAATGTCAGTAAGTAAAACAAGGTAAACAACATGCAAACCATCGCTTTTATTTCTGTATTCCTGAGGGAACACAGGCACCCTCTGTCTGTATTGGTTGAGCTAAACTGTGTTAACAATGTATCCTATTTAAAGAGATGAGCGGCATTTTTTCAGTCATGCATGCATGCAGCACTTCTCTATTACACACCCCATTCACACACAGTCGTCTTTTGCCATTTCGGTTTCAATATCTTGCCCAAGGACACTTAAAATTGCGGTAGGAGACTGAATGTCGATTTGGGGTATAGTTAAAACGATGACATAATATCATGCCTATGTACACAAATTTATCATTACACTTCTGCAGTACACGTACAGTTAGAGTTATCTGACCTTTAGATTGTATCTGTGTAATCTGCTGAGAAATATTGAACATTTTGATTTTCTGACCATATTTCTGTTTACCTTGACCTATGACAAATCAGCTCCAAAATATAATGATTGTAGATACCCTCCCAAGTAATATTTCCACCTGGTTTGTTAAAATTCACCTGTGCATTGACATATTTTGTATACACACACACACACACAGGTGAAAACAGAACCCTGCTTCTGTAGCTTTGCCTTTGAGTAAGGAAATTAAAAAGAAATTGTGGTTGGATCTCTTAGATGCATGTGCATATGTTAGTTCTACAAACACATTTGACTGACAGTGAAAATCCAAGATACTAAATTCCCTGTGATGACAGTAAAGGTTTTCTCCATCTTCATAGTGACATGACCACAAAATAAATCATGTTTCTGCCATATTCAAGGCTTTGTGAGAGTATGACGATATATAGGTACTAGTGATAAATTGTATGACTTGCTTGTTCTCAGCAATTCACAGAAGTCAGAAAGCATTGACCTGAACCCAGTTAACAATACTCTTATAATTATATTTCATCACCCTGAACCGCTTGTTTTAAAAGGATAAAAGTGTGTATATCCTTTGAAGGTTTCCTGTTATTTGAATGTGGACTTATGGCGACATAACAGGTCGATTATACAATTTTTGTTTGGAGGAACAGAATTCCTTTTGATGGAAGGTAATGTGGCCTTGAGCAGAAAATAACATTTCATATTCCAAAAACAGACTGCACACAATTAGCCAAGCATATAGCCTTGAAATCAGGCATTTTGCCAGTAGTGTGTGTGCGTGTTGTATATTTGAAAGAAACTTGGAGTGTGTGTCTGACATTGTAAGACCCTGGCCATGGTCTGAGGATGTCTATTAGCATGAGCTGAATAAATCTAACACTGGTACAATGGTGCCAGTGGCTGTTTAGTGAACACACACACACACTGACACACACACACACAATGAACGGAAACCTTTAACAGAATGACAGCAACTTATTTTCTTTGGTGAAAAGAATGTATGCGAGTTCGAGAAAATGTCTGTATGAATTGAGTCAAGGATCTTAAGTGGATCTGATTGATTACTATGGTAGTAACCATCACAGCGACAGTGTGACTAAACAATTATAAAAGGGACACATCTGTCCAGCAAAAGCAGATGCTTAACAAGCTCAGACCCAAGTAAAAAAACAGTCAGGGGCCAAGCTTTACCCTGGAAACTATCCAAGTGAAGCCAACTGAAATTTTCCTTAGCATTCGATAATCAGTAATCATAGTTGATAAATGCGCAGGCAGAAAGTTATCAGCTAGACTGGTTGTGGTTTTGACTATAATGTGGAAGCGGAGTTTGTTTCCAGCAGGTTGTTGAACTTTATCATCGCTGACACTATACCAGGCTTGTACAAACTCTACAAACAAGGAGTGCTTACTTGTCCCAATGAATGAGTCTTTAGAAAGACAAGAAACAAATAAAACATAATTTGTGATTTACCTCAAAGACTTAAAACAGTGATAGCTAAGATTTAGGCAAATGGCGGATAGAGTAAATATTCTGACACTGGTTGAATTAATTTGCCTAGCATTTGCAATTTAGTGCATTGAAAGCCTATCTTCGGAGAGAATTCCATATTTACCAATTGCGATAATTAAAAAGCATCTTCAAAATTTAAAATGTTAATGGTCTTCGCGGGTTTGCAAAAAACATACTCAAACATACCCAAAAATAACTTTAAAAAAACTAAGGATTTTACGAATTCCCCCAATCCTGCTTGGCTCAGTAATAGAAACTGATCTACTAGAACAAGTCAACAACCAGAGGTAACATTTGTAACCACAAAATGGGGTTTATGTGGCGTCAAAACATCACAAGGGGCACTCTATCACTTTAACTTACGGAATGGTTCTGCTATTTGAAGCTGTCGACGGGTCTTTGACTGAATTAATTTTGATGAAACTTTTACCTTGTGTTGCAGCACAATTTAATGGAGCAGTTTAGCCTAAAAATACTGGACTGCAACCAGGTCGGCATGTGTTTGCATCGCAGGGAAGATGGACTCCAGTCGTGAAAAGGAATGGAGGAGCTGTCTTTGTGATCTTTGGGATAGTGAGCCAAATCATTTGATAGTCGTAGTGTTTAAAAAATGACATAGGGGGGTGGGCGTCTAAAATGTCCTCCACAGCGGGGTTCCATTGAAACAATTACTATAAATGTACGGCAGGAGCACTTTCCTCTCCATACGAGATTTTATAACTTTGCCAATGAAGTTTGAATCGAGCCAACTAATTTGTCTGGCAAATTAGCTTTAGCATGTCTCGCAGCGTGATTCGACACTTACGACAATTGGAGTCAAATTGTTTTCTAGCATTTGTGCGTCTGGCTTCTTGATGAATGGCTCGTCTGAAAATGGGGAAGCGCTGTTTTAACTATCAAATTAAATGTTTTTTAATCAGTTGGTGTTTTTAATGGTGGCTCAATGCGGTTCAGTTGTGCTCAACACCAACAATAGAAAGAAAGTAAAGCGGCGGCTTTGTAATTGAAAGTGCCGTGATACCTCAGTTAAATAGTGGTATTATGATGGTGTTATTTTGGTTTGTTGACTTGCGCAGTTTGACAATCATGTTTTTTGTTACTTGAGGGACTTTTGAATTGGTTTGTGATTGTTATAATGGGAATAAATTTGCGAAAGCATGTTGGTGTATGTGCAGTTGGAAATTATTGCATGCATATGTGTAAGTGGTTTGGCTTTGCAAACAATCAACCATAATTTTAAAGAAACATAAAAATGTAAAATTCCATGTATTTGAAGTGACAGGACACAAGAATATACTCAAATTGCAAAACTTTCCTGCAAATGACAAATGTGATAAGGTGCATTGCTCAAAAGCAATAAAGGCACATTTGCGATAGCACATCTCTTTGGATGTAGGTGTGTGTGTGTGTGTGTGTGTTCTAGCGAAGTACATTTCCTGAATTGCGCCGTACGTTCTTGTCACAGGTGCACACACAAAGACACTGGCTCAGCCTTGGCTTTATTTACCTAAAGATTAGGATGAACTCTTGCTGGTTAAAACACATTTACAAACCCATGTCAATCTTCGGCAGAAAATTCAATGCATTCCACATCCATCACAAATGCAAATACTGTGGCTGTATTAAGTCCACAATCTTTTTTCCTGCAGTAGTAATGTGCAATGAAGTGAAACTTTCCTAATTTTTGGGTGTCAGAGTTACGTGGACTGAGCGCTTGACAAACCAAATTATTTCTGGGTCAGAGACAAAAGAAACAGCTGATGTGTAAACACTGGATCATGTATTTGTTTCCCAGCTGTCTACATGCATTTACTCCTAAATTATAGAAATATAATGAGTGTGAGAATTAGGTAGCTGATCAGTTAACAAGACAACCACACACACAAACACAAACACACAAATATGTGGTTGGTGTGGCATTTTTAAGTTGGAAATTGGAATGCCAGTAGGCTAGATTTAACATTTTTACCATATATATTTTTTTATTTTTTAAGTCTATCTTTTAGTTTGAACGCAACATCATAATAAGTACAATAAATATGTTTTTTATTGAAGGTATTTAGTATTTAGGCCATCATGTAGGCAAAATAAATATACACAAAAACATGCAGGATTTCAAAATCTGTTTAATAGAATTAGGTGTTTACATTTTTTTCTCATAATGTAATCTCAGAATAATGTCAGTCATATAACCAGAGCATCTCTAGCTAAATGAAAAACATTAATACAAGCTGAAAAGCTAAATTTCTCTGAATATTTAACATATTTCTTTTTTTTCTTAGAGGTTGTTGAGAGTAACGTTGCTAAATGGTTAAGGGAAAACATTTTTTATTCATTGATCAACCTCTGTGAACTCACAAGCTCCCAATCTTGCGTGGAAACCCTCTACTTTGGCCACTTCATTTAGATTTATAAATTTGATACATAATTTAAATGACTTTAAATTCAATTTAATTCAATGTCTGACTTATGATAGTTAAATACAAGTGAAATGGCAACCTTATTACTACTGACACGTTTTTCTACAAATTATAAACATGCTGTAATTTTTTTTCTGTATCTTGTAATAGATCCTAGAATCAAAACTTTCTTTAAATTGCCAAATACTAAACATTTTCTTAAAATCAAACACAATATCTCAGATACTTATCTAATTTAATCACCTTCACTATTGCATGATGTCAGTCTCAAACAGTCCTCTTCTATGATCTCACTGACTACCCACTACCTTGATTCACTTCCAGGGTCCTTATATGAAATATGTTTTATTATGATTTCTTTTTGTCTTTTCATGAAAACTGCCATCAGATAACTTGTAAAATGACTGACTGCATACTTCCACCAAGGCCCAAAAGTTCCCATATCAAACCAGATTTAAATTGACTAGATCTGAAATTTATATTTGAATATCCGCCAAATTGCAGATATAACAATACTTTCAAAATCCAATAATTATTCTGTGAGAAATAAATGAAAAGCTGAAATCGCACAATGTTAAATAAAGTGAACACAAATTCCTGGATCCGCTTCCTGATCCACAGGCTCATCGAAATTAAATAGATAGATAGATAGATAGATAGAGTACTTGATTCATACCCGAAGGGAAATTAAGTTGTCATAGCAGCCGGTATATTTGAATACAATAAAATACAATACAATAGAATAAAATAAAAAATATTGAGGTAGAAAGAATAAAAAACAGAAGCACAAGATAAAATAAAATAAAATAGGCAGATAAAGTGCAGTGGCAAGATGATGTTAATAGTACTGATGATATGATGGTAATGTTATTGTTAGACAGTATATAAGAATAGTACAGTATATATAGTATATAATATAACATAATATACATTTATATATGATAGTAATTATACCAATATAAAAGCAGTATATAGTAATAATGGCAGCAACAGTATATATAATAATAATAGTAATAGTGATATAATAATAGTAATTATAACATGTACACATGTATACAGTAAATATGTGTATATAAACTTATGTTTACAAAGAATATACAGAGAGTATGATATAATATATGATATATAGTAGAGGTATGAATATAAGTATTTGACTATACAATAGGTAATATAATATACTATGAGTGTAAGAATATGTAAACAGAGTGTGCAAAAGACAATATTATTGTATAAAATGATATACAGTATAATATCAATATGGTTTATATGAACACATATCACATATGATGTGAAGTAAGTGTATATGGAGCGGAGTGTTGTACAGGTACACAGTGCAGGAGACAGGTTTAGTGCAGTTCTGTGATGGTGGCTCTGACAGAGGTAGATGAGTTGTACAGTATTATTGCGGTTGGGAGGAACGATTTCCTGTATCGTTCCTTAGAGCAGCGGGGTTGAATGAGTCTGTGGCTGAAGCTGCTCCTTAGCTTGTCCAGTGTTTTGTGGAGGGGGTGAGAGGGATTGTCCATGATTGCCAGCAGTTTTGCCAGCATCCTGTCCTCCACCACCTCCTCCAGAGTGACAAGCTTAGAGCCAACCACAGACTCTGCCTTCCTTATGAGTTTTCTCAGTCTGTTGGCGTCCTTTGCCTTGATGCCCGCACCCCAGGACACCACAGCAAAGAAGATGGTGCTCGCCACAACAGACTGATAGAACATCTGCAGCATCTTGTTGCAGACGTGGAAGGACCTGAGCCTCCTCAGGAAGTAAAGCCGGCTCAGGCCCTTCTTGTAGACGGCCTGTGTGTTGGTGGACCAGTCCAGTTTATTGTCCAGTGTGACACCCAGGTACTTGTATGCAGACACCACCTCCACATCCGTCCCACCGATGCAGACAGGAGAGGGCAGGGGCTTGTTCCCCCTGAAGTCCACCACCATCTACCTCGTCTTCGCCACGTTGAGCTGCATGCAGTTCTCCCCACACCACTTCACAAAGCGGTCAACCAGGTCCCTGTACTCAGCCTCCCCCCCGCCCTCAACACACCCCACAATGGCCGTGTCATCAGAGAACTTCTGCAGATGACACGACTCAGTGCAGTGCTTAAAGTCAGCAGTGTATGTGGTGAAGAGGAAGGGGGACAGTACAGTTCCCTGGGGGGCCCCGATGTTACTGATCAGACGATCAGACACACAGTTCTGTAATCTCACAAACTGCGGTCTGCCCGTCAGATAGTCATTGACCCAAGTGACGAGGGGAGCACTCACCTGCGTGCCCTCCAGTTTGGCCTTCAGCAGTCTGGGCTGGATGGTGTTGAAGGCGCTGGAGAAGTCGAAGAACATGATCCGGACTGAGGTGTTGGGTCTGTCCAGGGAGGAATAAGCCTTCTGCAGCAGGTAGATGATTGCATCATCAACCCCAACATGGGGCTGATATGCAAACTGCAGGGGGTCTTGTGATGGGCACACCAGCGGCCTGAGGTGTGCCAGGACCAGTCTCTCCATGACCTTCATGATGTGAGAGGTCAGTGCCACCAGGCCTGTAGTCCTCCAGTGCAGCAGGACGTCCTTTTTTGGGCACTGGGACCAGGCAGGATGTTTTCCAGAGCACTGGCACTCTCTGAAGGTGTAGGCTCAGGTTGAAGAGGTGCTGGAGAACTCTATTGAAGAAAGTGTTCAGCTCGTTCGCACGTCCTTCATCCCCAGCTGCTCCCTCACCTCTTCTTCTCGTTGAGAAGGGCCTTCAGGTCACTTGTTACCCACGGCTTGTTATTTGGGTAACAGCGAACCTCTTTAGTGGGGATGGTGTTGTCAATGCAGAACCCAATGTACTCAGAGACACAGTCAGTCATGCCATCAATGTCCTCACCATGTGGCTCATACAGAGCATCCCAGTCTGTGGCCTCCAGCGCTCCACACAGTGTTTCCATGGCCTCAGGAGACCATTTCCTCACAGTCTTCACTGTGACTGGGTGCTGCTGAACCACAGGCTTGTATGATGGTGAGAGCAGGACTAGGTTGTGGTCTGACCTCCCCAGTGGTGGCAGGGCAGTGCAGCTGTATGCATCCTTCACATTTGCATACAGCAGGTCCAAAGTCTTATTTTCGCGTGTTGCACATTTGACAAACTGGAAGAAGGTAGGGAGTGTGGATGAGAGGGAGGCATGATTAAAGTCACCTGTAATTATGATGAAGGCCCCTCGGTGTTGTGTTTGTAATCCTGCAGTCACAGTGTGGATGACGTCACACGCTGCTTCCGCGTTCCCGGATGGAGGAATGTAAACAGTGATGGCGCAAACACTGGAAAACTCCCTCGGCAAATAATACGGACGAAGTCCGACGGCGACGAGCTCAATGTCCGGGCTGCAGACACGCTGTTTAACCGTGACGTGCCCGGGGTGACACCACCTGTTGTTCACGAGCACGGCGAGGCCCCCTCCTTTCTTCTTGCCGGTCACGGTGGTGTCTCTGTCGGCTCGAACCGTCTGGAAGCCGGGAATGGTGACGTTGGAGTCCAGTATATGCTCATGCAGCCACGTTTCCGTGAGGCACACAACACTGGACTCCCTGTACTCCCGCTGTGTCCTGATGAGCGCTTCCAGTTCGTCCACTTTATTCGCCAGCGATCTCGCGTTTCCAGTGATGACTGCAGGGATGAAGGGCTTAAACTTCCTCTTCTCCATCCTACGTTTAAGCCCCGCTCTGCAGCCTCGCCGTCTCCTCTTTAACTCCTCCGGGATGATGGGTCTCTCTCCGGCCAAGAGGGCTGTGTGCCTCAGGGCCATCAGCTGGTCGCGGGTGTAAACAAAGCCGGCCTGTGTAGCAGGCATGCTCCCAGTGATCCGAAGAGACCGAAGTGCGGTTAAAAGTTGTAAAAAGTGTAAAAATCAGTAGTAAAAGCACCTCGTCCTTGTGCGGTACGACGATGCACAGAGCAGTGCAAAAATAAATATAAAAAACAAACAGCAAACGTAATAAAAACACAATAATCCGACAGTAGTACCAGGAGCTGCTGTGACAGGCTGCCGTTAGTACAGCGCCATCTTGGTTTTCCAAGAATGGGTGTTTCCTTGAGTCATGTCCAACCCCTACACACAATTCCATGAAAATCAGTTTTATAGTTTTTACATAATCCTGCTAACAATCAAACAAACAATTGCAAACAAAAACATTTCATAGGATAGAAACTGCTCTTTTAAAAGTAATTATAACTTATAATCTTTGAGTCTTAATGCTAGACCTAAGCTTGTCTTTTGTCATGGTAGATCGGGATACTTTTGGAATAAGAAATTGGGTGTTTCTATATGTTGCACATTTGTCCAGTGGATTTTATTTTCACACTTTGAGACTCTCCATCAACAAATATGAACTATAATAAATGGTAAATGGAATGCATCGATATAGCACCTTTCTATTCTTAATAAGCACTCAAATCACTTTACATCAAATAGATACAACAAGCCACATAAAGCAGCTCTCACATATTTATATATATGGCTGTCGCAGGCAGGCTTCGCGGCAGAGACACAGGGGTCTCAGCCCAAAGACACGGGGGTCTCCACGGCGGAGACAAGGGGGCCATGTAAGAGAGACTCCCATTTTGCTTGTGACGAGAGAAGGATACAGAAGCTCATTCGCAGTCACTCAAGCATGACGTTTCTGACTTAGAGGAACCATAACAAATCGTGGGAGTTGTTTTTTTCCAGAGTTTTTGGGTCGGTAGACATGCCAGATACCCAAATTAATGTGTAGAAGCACTACAAAAGTGGAATTTTCATAATATGTCCCCTTTAAACAAACAAAATAAATAAATAACAACGCAACTTAAATTTGCCAAAAGTTACTGCTGGTGTCTAAGCATTGCAGCTTGACTCTGTCCAGTCTCTTCAGGTCTCTGTGTTCCTCTCAAGTCTCTCCTCCCTCTGGCAGCTCTGCTGCTGCCTTTTGAATCCAGGGGGAGTTGATTGGCCAACTAGTCTCAGTTGTGCCAATCGCCTCTCCCTGGTTCACCTGGAGGTGCTCTCTGAGCCACAGTATGCTACGTTGAACTGCTTTTGTTTGATAGCGTGATACAAAGTGGAGTTAATAGCAGTAACAACATGCTGGAATGTTGTCACTGTTATAAATCTGTGGCAATATGATGACAACTTCACCATTCTGGTCCTCAGTTGGGATCCCCGCCCCCCCTCCATTCCCTGTCTTTTCTCTTGCGTTAACTGCTGTGAGTCAGTATACTGTGTGAGCGCCTGCTCGTGGTCACAGTGGGTCCTTTGCTGCCAAATCAATATCTCATGATGCATGAAGGCAAAACTCTAGAACAAAACAGAATGCATCCTGGTTTGACTTAGAGAAACAAGTGTTTACATTAGAGACTGTTTTGACAAGATGAATAGCCAGAGGTTTGAGGTGACTAAAATCAATATGCAATCACAACTCAGATGTATTGAGTGCTTCCTCCCCATCACAGCCTCAGTGTAGTTTGAACACCATTTAACACTCACACATGTCATGAGCAAGATAGTTTGTTAAACTGACATTCGCAGATCAGGTGTCACAGTTCTACTGAGCCCATCACAGAAATAAGACATAAATCAGAAGTGGCCAAATTGCATTTTGGAACATGATAAGAAGGAGAGGGGATGACAGGGAAGGCATTGAGCAAGATGTGTTGGTGAAAAAATATTATGTAATGAAGAAATGTATGAGTTGTATGCTTTATTTTTGATAGACCAATGACTTTATATAATGATGGACAACATGACAGTTCACATAAGTGAAACACCCTGGTGCCTGGCTGCTGTACAGGTCATACACGTATGAAGGAAGTGTTATGCATCATTTATCTTTATAAACACCCATTGTGATGAACATACGTAGTAGACATGCAATCTTGTTCATTAGCAACAGTCCTTTCCTCAACATGAAATGGAAAGCAATCCAAATATATTGGCCATAGTAAGGCAATGCTCTAAAGCTAGGGTTTTTGCTGTGAACTGAAGGAATGAACAGGAGACCAGCATCAGGACAGAGAACATGGTGTGCTGGTGTATATAGTATGAACAGTTCAAATAAATAAGTTGGTGCAAGCCTATGCAAGGGCCTTTAAGACTCATATAGGACTTCGGCCTTTAGCCAGGGCGTCCAGGTAGCTAAGTGATTAGGATCCATAGCCCCAGTGAGTCCCTGGTGACCAGACTATTTAATGCATGTCATACCCATTCCCCATCACCCAAGCTTTGTCAAGCTTTCAGACTTTATCCAGCCATCAGTGTTAACCTGTAAATTACATGAAACAACATTGGTAAAAAAAATAGGTCCTTTATTTTTACACAAAATGGTCCACAAAACATCTAGATTCATTTATTATACATACATCCCAATCCTTTAAAATCATTTAAATGCAAGTGTTACCTATTAAATCCTTTACATTTTTACAAGAGCAAGACAAAAATAATCCAGAATTTTTGAGTATTGTACTTTGGGCATTTATCAGTAGTTAAGTTGCAAGCATGTTTCTTTCAGTCCTAATTAGCATGATTGACAAGGAAAGGTTGAGAAATCCCCTAGTGCAAACAGTGCAGGTAAACAAGTCCAGAAGGTGGTTGTTATTCCACCCACTTTCTTGCCTTGTCTAGCAGAAGGAGAAGCCTATGTGAGGGTAAGTATCACTGAGGCAAGAAATATTAGCAAACAGTCACTGTGGAATACAAAATGATTTGAGAAACAGAATTATTCATATAAAGAAATCTTACTTGAGAACAATTCTTATGTTGAATAATGCAAACTTCAAATCATCTGACACACGGTGCAGGACCAAAACATTTAAAGCTGATTCAATTTGTTATTGTTGAATTTTATAACATTGATGTTATCTGTTGTTGATAATGACTGAGATAATAGAGTTTGTAACTGTTATAATTAAAATGTCACAAGAATTATTTGGGCCAGTTATACAAACAGGAGGTAAAGAGGGTGTGGATACAAAGAGGAGCGATCAGTGACTATTGTGCAGTCGAGAGCTGTTGTGGAGCAAATAGGCTTCAGTCAGTAGAAAAGGCCTGTAGTAAATGCTGAGATCTGCTAAAGCTTATTCCCAGACAATATTCAAAAATGTGTTAAAGACAGACTGCAGCTATGTCTAAAGAAAGAGCAGCAAACTAAAATATCCACCTGATGCAGAGATAGGGGATGAAATAAAGACAGACTTTTCATAGTTTTTGAATTAATCAGAAGTTTAGTAACTTCTGCAAAATGCATCAGCGGGTGACAAACTGCTTTGATTTGTAGTGGGAGAGACTGACAGAGAAGAGGCCACTTATGCGTGTGCAGCCAGAGGCTGTAGCATTGGCGCCCACAGTTACCAGGGAATAAAGTATCATTTATCATCACTGATTTGGTGGAAATGTCCTTTCAGCTCAGGGAGGGTTTGGCTCAAAGTTAGTGGTCACTCCGAGATTAAAGTTTGAGTTGTGATGTGCTGCAGTCAGACGATAGCTGGAGAGACAAAGAAAACAGCTGTGGCACTAAAGGTGTTACGTTTGTATACATCGTGCATCTATACAGTATTTCCAGCTACTGTTTGCAGAAACCCTAAGTGTCTCCTGTCTGGGGAAAGATACCAGAGATCAGAGCCTGCAGCATTAGCCTGGCTTGCACAAAGATAAGAAAAGGTTTACGTTTTCCAAGAGGTGAAACTTACTGTGACAGACACTGGGCCCACTGTGATGAATGAGAATGCAGCAAGTTTAGTTAGTGTAGCCATAGACTTTCAATTGCTCAATTCACTCCAGATGCAAACATCTGATGACTAAAATAGTTTACCCAATTAAAAGAATGTTGGTAAAAGAACAGGGTCTAAAAGTTGTATTATAAAATTATGGCTTTAACGTTGATGAAATGACAATTTTTAACAGAGCTTGTTAAATTGACGCAAGCTAAAAAGTTGAAACACATTTTCATTGAAGGTCTAATTGCTCTGACAAAGCACATCGGAGCAGGGCTTGTAATTTAAGTATATTTGTCTCTGCGTGTATACCTGGTCCCTCACTAGTGGGAGGGGTGGGCTTGGTGGCTCCTACACAGTTTATCTATCCTAGGTTTTATGGCTGTCAGTGCCAGATGAATATCATTCTCCACTTGCAGACATGCTCTGTGCTTTGTTTTCATTACCTTCAATGTAGAGCAGCCAGACTTGCAGAGGTATGTGGTGGCAAATGAAAGAAGAGATTTCATACCTCTGAGTTTTAGATTCCGTGGTTGTGGCAGTTCTGCAGCTGAGTGATCTTCAGTCTGGTTGTCTGAGGGTCTTTTTCTTTTTAAAAATGTGTCTTTTTTTGCCTTTAGTAGGTGGTAGCTAGCTAATTCTAAGGCACACAGCAACTTTCTGATGCAGCCATTGCCCTACCATACCCTAAAAGATCCGATTTTGTATTTTTTTTTTAGCGATCACTAACCCTTGCGTGCAGCTTTTATGATGATCATCCTTATTCTCTATCACCTGGTTTTCTTGCACAAATTGGAAAAATGCTAAATGGTTCCTTGAATGGCGTTGAGACCACTTTGACACTTAAGGAAGTAAAAAAATATTATTAATATTCAGAACCATTTCTTGCTTATAATATTAATCGTCTCAAAGGCATGAATATGCCAACTAATTGATAAGGTGTTTTAAGAATTAAACTTTTTTGCAAGTTTTTATTATTATTAGTCAGATCAGAAATAGGACATGGAAAGGGTATGTAGACAATTCATGTGGGCTATGTTATTTTCAAGAATGTTCAAATAATCAACATAATCTAAAAGGTTATAGTACATTAGTCAGTTATTTCTGCAATATACAAGTGTTCAAGGGTATTTATACAGTATTCATACATCACATCTCACCTGTAGATGCATGCATGTATAGCTAAATTCCATATCAGTTTATTCTAAAAAGGATGGTTTTGGAGTTCATTCAGTTCAATTCATCAGGTGTCCCATCAATCCCCCTGACCTCCTGTCAACACAGATTATGTCCCCTGTCACAATGAGTTCCTACATTCAAGGCAGTTGAAACTCTCCAGACATGTCTCTGTTTATCTCATGACACTTTCCAAATAATTCTACATATGTCATGGTTTTTTTTTCGTTACCAGTAGATCAGAGACATAACAGAGGATTATTCTGTCTGTCTTTCTCATCCCTTGACAATTATAAGAGGATTACACCATCTCCACCTTGTTAAATATGGCCTGATCCTCGACCCCAGTCTCCATGACAACAGAAAACACTGGCTGTGCAGTAGCCATGGTGATCAAAGCAGGTGGCTGCTGAGGTTTTTGGGGTGAAGCAGGAAAGATTCAGGAGGGAATTTTGAGGGATTGAAAATAGTGATGGGAAGAACTCAGAAAATAAAATTAAGATTGTCTCAGAAAGGAGACTGCAAAACAGGAAAATAAAGAACAGAGGATGAAGACAGACAATGTGAGTTAAATAATTAATGAAGGTATCCATTCTGTTCGAGAATGGAAAACTTAACATTTGTCTGATATTCTGGTTGGTGTTGGTAGAGGGAAATAGGTCCTCCTACCTGTGCAATCTGCATTACCAATGAGTCTGCATCCATGTTGATCTTTAATTTCAGCACATAACACCTGTGGTAATGTTATAATTATGACTAAAGTGATGTTTTATTTTGTTCACTTTGTACAGAATTAATCATTTTGTGGTGTAGCTGATAATATGGATATGATTTCATGTATATGCCGGCAAGTTGCCAATAATATAATCTCACAGTATTGGTAAATATACTTAAACTATATATGATGCTTTATATGGCACTTTCCTTGTTCTATTGACCACACAAAGCATTTTTTAGGATGTACGTCACATGCATATATTCACACATTTATTCTCACTTTAAAACACAGCACTTTGTCAATCACACAGCTGTGGGGACAAGTTAGAGTTCAATGTCTTACCCATCAACACTTTGTCATTCAGACTACTGTCAGGTTAGTTGCTGTCACGCTCCTCATCTCAGCCACACCCAATACTTTTCATATGACAGAAAAACAAATGGCCTATTTTGAGAGTTTGGACTTTTGATTATGATTAAAACAAAATGTCATTGATGCGTGCAGGACTCCTGAAGACACTCACATACTCAAGGGGATTTCACTGTGAAAGTTTAAATCAATCACTGTCTTTGACACTTCTAGAGAACATTTAAATATTGTTAGATCCTAACCAATCATGTCGCTGTCACAGCCTCTCTCACATCAGAAACTCTAGTTGAAACATATGTACCCTTCCTTCTAACGTGTGATAAATACAGTTGTTAAATCTACTGCATGGGAAATATCTTAGATAATGATGTTTCTTTGGGACATCAGGTCACCACAAGGTCACCATATGGAAACTATTTTGGGGGGAAATGTTCAGTCATAATAAAATTTGCATTTTGATGCGATACTACAGTAGAACGAAAATATGTGTTGCAAACACTGAAAGAGGACACATTTAACACTTTGGCCAGTTCTGTGCATGCACCACTGATGATTAAAGTTGTTAAAGTTTTAAACCAAATGCAATTTCATTCAAAAATGAACACCAAAACTGCACTACACCACCTAATCAGCATGAAAACAGCCTTGGCTGCACTCTCTTCTAATCTCAGTTCAAACGTGTTCCTTTGGTGCCATGAAATTATGAAACAGGTGCAAACTCAAAAATGAAACCTTGGAAGATTGTGGGAAAATGTTGTTTTACTTAGACAATGTTATCAAGTAGAGCACCATTAGGTCATTAGGACAGTTGTTAGCTAGTCTATGTCAATCTGTATTACTTTATTTGGTCATTTAAATTCTGATATACTGATTATGCATGAGTTTGATCTGCCTTTTAAACTAGCACAAACTGCTATTGTCAAGGAATTACCAACTTTCCCACAATTCAGAGCAACAGAGAGCTGATTAACATAAATAAAAGTACTGCTGACTCATATCTCAATAGAGTAAATATGGAGTCTGGCATTAATGGCATACAGGACATTTTTTGAACACCGTAATTTTTTCACCAGAATGAATAGAGAATTATCAAAATCATTAAATCCTTGGGAGTTTAAAAATCCAACTGTCTACCAAGCATTTTATTTCATATCTACAGACATTAATCCAAAAACTACGTCTTTCTTTCATTTACCAACCTAATTTATGCTTATTTCCCATACTTCTGTGTACGTTCTTTTACATTTTTTTAGAACAGTAGTTTTAGCCTTTTTTTGTTGCAAAATGTTGGCTAATTTAGGCGTCTTTTCTAATTACACTGTGATGGTGCAGAAAATAGTATGACAGAATGGAACATTGTCATTGGGTGGAAAGAAAATTTGTCAAACTACTTAATTTTTGATTTTCATCTGACTCAACTCACATCTGCCAAAACTCAATAACTTAAATTTGAAAAAGACCCCAAATTATATTACCAGAAATCCAACTGAATAATGTTACCCCATGTAGCCCATGATGCTTTGGTCAGTTTTATTTGTATGCCTCAGCATGGATCGATAGCCAGAGGCATCATGTTTTAGGGTTGTCTGCATGTCTGTACATCCCATTCTCATGAACGCAATATATCAACAAATGCCTTCAAGGAATTTCTATAAATTTGGAACAAACATTCAGTTGGACTAAAGGAAAAGTTAATTAGGTTTTGATGGTCAAAGGTCAAGGTCACATTGGTCTCATGAATTACACTTTCTTTACAATTAGCGGCTGTCTCTGCACAGCAAGATGGCTGCTTGAAAGAGGAGTTCTAGCGTCAAATACCAATTATGCCTTTTTCTGTTGACACCTGGGACATTTCCCTATAATTAACATAACATCGGACTAAGCATTCATTCCACCTCCAATTAAAATGCAGAATTACCGGAAAAAAACACACTGATACGATTCAGCAACAACTGAGTTTCAAGGCTAACACGAAGGCTTCCGCACATGCCTTTCCAAACGACTCCTTCTACTCTGCAAATGATCCAACGTTTAACGCTCGCTGCAATTCTTGAGCTTCTGCATATGTTATCGGAGGACCAAGCAAGACATTTAACGGACATCCATTGGGAATTGTCTGAAATGCGGAGCGTCATTTCTGCAGTTGAGGAGGACTTACCTGACGTGCTCACTCGGAAATCCAGCGCAGAAGCCTGACTCGACGGCACTGCCTGCTGGCTCTAGCCTCTGACGTTGAAAAGTAGAGTGCCAAATGGTCGAATACAGGGCCAGGGAAAACGGATGATTTTACACATTTATGGCTTCCTGGAGCATTTCGAGGGCAAGGATGCTACATAGTTTCTAAGGGAAACACTCCTGCAGATTTTCAAACCAACTCCCCAGGGGGTTTGGAAGTGGAGCGCGCTCACAAGGCTAGGTCTGGAGCCACGCGTCGATGTAATCGACCTCAATCGATTATGTAAATACACCAATTTTCCAAACCTGAGTTGACAGGTCGTCTGAAAGTTTTTTTCCGTCTTTACAGTAGTAAATCCTGGCAGCACAAGCTAGAGTGTATTTCACTGAACCAGAGAAAGTGGGAACAATGCGGAGAGTTAAAGCTGTTCAGTTGTTTATGTATGTTAAGATTGTTTATATGTGAAATGTAATTATATATTAAGAAAAAACAACCAAAGGGGAAACTCAAACCAAATCCAACAATGTTGCTTAATCCACCATTACTAACACAAAGTGGTACCCACTGGCACTCCGGTGAAATGGCCTGTCAAGGTCCATACCAATGGGCTCGAATGGAACCTCCATTAATGTTAACAAGATACAAGATACAAGATACATTTATTAATCCCACACACATGCACAGACACACTCATGCAAATGAGGGAAATTTGTCCTCTGCTTTTAACCAATCTGGTGAACACAGCAGGGCACACAGAGCAGTGGCGCTCTGGAAATGGCTGGTTGGTTCACCAGTTGACATTCACCTTAAGATGCGTACCAGGGGCGCACCTCCCAGTGAACGCCAGGCCAATAGAATCGGGTCATTATCCGGGTTAGTGTTTTTTTTTTTGAGCTGCCTTGAAAACCATTTCCAAACGGCTTTAAGGCACCAGCAACTGGGTGGTTTGTCCTCCTGCCTGAGTGGCATGACTCAGTATAACCTGTCTCTGATCAATAAAAAATATGTCTGCGCACCATGTGACCATACATTTTTACCACTTGATCAAAGGCGAAGTGTAGATAGTCATCACATGGAAAATCTGAATTGGAGTGTCATTCAGGTACAAGCGGTGCATCCAGGGAAGTCAACGCAGGTTCATCCCCCTGTCTGCAGTGTCGGATAACCACTACAGAACGAAAGCCAGGCCAATCAGTCCCCAGGATTGTGGGGTGCATCAGGTGGGAACTAACGCGACCTTTGTTCTATTTTTTCCCCCCGGTATCTAATTTCCACTGTCACCATCGGGTATCTGTGAATATCCCCATGCACACACGCATGGGGATAACACGCCTCCAACAAAGCCCCAGGTCGAATCAGGTTCTGGTGAATCATTGACTGCATGCAGCCAGAATCCACCATAGCCTGGTTTACACCCCTCTGAATTACCGGGACTCGGTATGTCGCACCCGAACCAGAGGAGGGTGTTGCAGGGCCGGCAACCCGGATCACTTTCCCCACTGTCACGAGGGGGCATGCTTCCCGGAAGTGCCCGAGCTGCCCGCACCAACACTCCTGCCCAGACATTCAAGGAGTCCCCTGCGGGTAGGGAGCGGTGCTTGTAGGGTCTGGGAACTGTTGGGGAAATGGGAGAGAAATAACAGGGTTAGTGCAGGGAGCTTGTGGTGGTTGCGCTGGACTATGGTTTTGAAGAGGGGCCCTTCGGCGAGGGGCTGGAGTCAGCCAGTTAGGTGTGGGCGAGCAGCTGCCTCGGCCCTGGCCATCCAGATGGACTGCGATGTGGTCCTCTGCCAGGGTGATGGCTGCTTCCAGTGACGCAGATCGATGGTACCACACCCACGCCGAGGTCTGGTCAGGGAGCCCCTCTATAAATGGTTCCAACACCATCTATCCCAGCATCTTGTCCTCCGCGGTGGAGCCCCCTGGCTGCAGCCACCGTTTCGCTGCGTCACACAGCTGTTGGGCGTATGCAAACGGACAGTACATGATCCCCAGCCTGGCGTCCAGGAACCTCCGGCAATGATCCTCCGGTGTCAACCCCAGCCCGTCCAGGACCGCCCTCTTCACGTGCTGGTACTCTGCTCTCCCTGACAGCAGGGGAGGCAAATGTAAGACGTTTTTGTACTTACATTTGTCAAGGGTTAAGGGCAGAAGATGTCACACCTTGTTTAGCCCTGTTAGAAAATATTGATTTGTGAATATGGGCTTTACAAATAAAATTTGATTTATTGATTGAAGTTCATTTGCAATCAGAAATTACAGAGCAGTTTTCAGCAAGATCAGCCCAACTGCCTGGAAAACAAACGCATTGACTGAAAGCATCCAATCAGTCGGAAATATTTTTGATTGAGTGAAGATCACCACCATACACGCAACAACAGTGACTATTCCCCTTCCCCTTAGGAGAATGGAAACCACCTTTTACTTGTGTTTTGGCAGTAAATTTGTAGGGTAATCACACAATGATATAGGGTCTGAATCAATCCACTACAGAAGTACAGACCAGGCTTCAGATGTCCATTAGTCAAACGCCTGGGCCACATTGGATGTATGAGCGTGTGCATGCGCATCACGCAACATTGAGGGACCCATTAGAAACACCCAACTACCCGTGTGGACTGCACATCTCAGGTTGCCCCTCTAGAGTCAGAGTCTTGCCTATATTCTCCATGTACTACTTGCGGTGCACACCAAAGTAAACAGGGAAAATTATCTTTCACCACAGTTTCAATGTCTATCTGCTGAAAATGTCCCAAACATATTTACTGCAGACACGCTGCAAATACGCTCCTTGTGTGAACAACAGCTGATCAGTGACAGAGCTGTTGCCTGCTGCACATGCACCCAATGTTGCCGAAGCAAAACACTCACCAACTGTCCCAGGTTTCCAGTTGGTCATCCAGTTTGTTGCTGTTCTTAAAAGTGGAGTGTCAGACAAGATGAAGGTGTCAACGTACAGTGGAAATGCTT